>NC_056732.1:413705180-414005180 GCF_019279795.1 Protopterus annectens
TCAAGAGAGCATAATATCAATTGCTGATGCCACAGGAGAAGTCTTACTAGAAGATATGTTTGTGCTAAAAGAGAGGGAAATTGTGGGAGTCCTCTCCCATGTAAATGCTTCTCTTGAGTAGTATTGTACACACTAGATCTGCAAGTTAAGCTAGTCCCACCAGTCACTATCATCACACACGCTCATAGTACATACTCATTACTGGATTTGAAGCCCTACCAACCTAAGTTCAAACTCTAGAGAGCATTGTATGAACTGCCTATGCCACAGGAGAAATCTTACTACAAGTGTTGGAAAGCACATGCTTGTAGTGTACATTACACAGGTTGTGGTGAATGGGCAATGAGTTTTGACAAGAAGCCAAAGCACCAATGTGTTGATCCAGAATCACTACATACTGTAGCAATAATTCAAACATCACTTCATTCATGGACATTTCATATGTAAACGATATGTGTGTGTGTCACATTTAGGTGTAGTGACCATTTATATAGTGACCGATACTTACAGTTGTCAACCAGTGCAGTGGCACCCCTGCATTCCTGACTGTTCATCTCAAAATCATTGTATGAAATTCTTGATATAGGATGTGGATGTGTGTACATTGTGTAAAGTAACTACAACATATACAAGTCAAACATAGCAGATTATAGTAATTAATATTGCTTATCAAGTATGTGTCCAGTGGTACCACTTCATTGGAAAACATTCGGAAGTGTAATGTGTTTTGGTGTAAACATCATTTACATAAATCAGCAAGTAGACAACATCACATTCAACTCCCCATATCACAATCAATGGCAAAGTATTACAGCATACATAATTAAGTTCTAATTTTTTTACAATGGAAAATAACAAGTGGTCTATGTTTCTCCATGCCACGCATGGTACAAATAAGGAGTACAGGAATATTAAAATTTCTGATTCTGTGCCATTTCAGATCTTGTATGTGATGTAATGTAGTCTATGTCATAACTTAAAAATCTGGCATGATCATGACAATGAAGTGTTCATAATATAGATAATGCAGAGGCATAAGCTTGCCACTGTCCACAAATCTGAAGACTGTCCAGATGTTTAACTCATAATAATATTGTTGTGTTCCTAATGCAATCTGTGTTGTTCTAATAAATCATTGAGGACTAAAATCAGTGCATGTTAATGCTACATATTTTATTATGGTAACTTCTTATGTGTATAGGTACAGCAATTGTAGTCTGCCCACCCATTGCTGATGTCTTGTATTTACAGGTGGAAAAGTATAAGAAGGCATGGGACATGAAGGAAGAGGTGGGATACTGGTGGTGGAATAACATGCCTATGCAGTAGCTCATAAAGGAAATATTATAGAAAGAAAACCTTAAGCAATGTCTGGCATAACACTAGAGACAAACCCCCTGACAATCCACCTGAACATTCTCTAGGCTGGAGAATTATCTGATCACACCACAAAACAAATCACAGTTCAGTCAGTCAGACTCACATATTTGAAGGGACAAAGAAAATAATATGAAGCAATAGAGTATGTGTGCATCAGACTTCATGACAGTAACGACAAACAAAACATTCCATTTGGTGTACATTAAGCCCTAATGCCTGCAAAGTAACTGATAATAACTGTCTTCTCATAGTGCTATCAGTCTTGTCATCTATTGTGAAGCAGGACAAAACATAGTTGGACAATAAAAACTGTAGAAATGCAGTTGAAGGTAATATTTTCAGTTTTTCCATATGGTTTGAACTGCCATTTACAAATGCACAGTGCTGAATGTCTTGCAAATACTGAGAACAAAAATAGAATTTGGTTTATGGACTATTTATGGCTCTGTGTGTGATGTGCGAATCTACCTTTTGGCCAGACTAAATGTATAAAAAATAGGTGATAAGACAGTGGTGAAAATGGGGAATGGGGGTGGGTGGGAGGCAAGCAGGGAATAGGATGCTGGGGGAAGAATCATGGAATGTGCTAGATGATGGTGGAAGAGCACAGTCGTTATCCATTTATTCACTACCTGTGTAGTTGTACAAATAATTTGAGGAATTTGGATAGCCAACACATCAGGGGTGTAAGACAACAACTAAACAAGGTATGGTCAATTGGGCCAAATCAGGTGTGTCCTGCACACATAAGTGAAGTGGAAAGCTATGTATGGGACATGTTTTTTTTTTTTTTTTTTTGTGGGGCGGGTACCCTTTTAATTCTTTTTCAGTAAGAGGACTGTAGGGGAAGGTTGTTAAGAATAAGAAGGTTAGGTTGGTAGGGTAGGTTAGGTAGGAGGGACAGATATACAGGACACACAAGACATGCAGGGATGGTAATGGATGCAAAGTGTTGGGGGACACCTTGATTGGGGATGTATAGGGGACTTTGGAAATGCATCCTTATTCAGCATGAGTACAGTGAGAACCTGGTCCTCATCCTCTGAACTGTTATCACTATCTCCTGTCTCCTCTCATAGATACCTTGTGCAGTGCCTGATGGGGCACTGATTTGGTAGTTTGATGCAATTTGGTTACCAAGACCCCTCTTCATTATGTCGTTCACTAGCCCTGTCAGCTCTTGATCTCCACTGCCACTACTCCTAGTAGGTACCAGTGCACTAGCCCTTAGGGCAGAGCTACCCAATACAATTGCTGCAAGTAGTGTAGGAGTTGTGGAGTCAGTACTGCAAGGTGGTAACCTAGAATTGCTGGGTGTCTTTGCTGAATGTAGTGGTACCACTGCAGCCACCTATGGAGAGATGGCAGACTGGTTGTCTGTGGCTAATCTAGCTCCCCATGCTAGTGGTCATTCTTGTTGCAGCAGGAATTATGGTCCAAATATCAATTAAAAAATAGGTGAGGGGAGAGAAAAAATAGAAAATATAAATAACATATTTTAATATAGAAGATTCTAGCCATATTGCCATATAGTTTAAGATTCGTCACATCCAGATATGAATATGAAGCCATACACTTGTGTTAAATTACACAGCATTCTCTCCAGTATTATATACATTTGGCAAAGAGTTGTATGACTATTGCATATATACCTTATGCATTCCAACTCATAAAATGTCCATATTAAATTATTACAGCGCTATAACAATTTAATAATCGCAGTATGATACACTTGTAGGTAATAAACAGTAATTGTTGGTGCTTGGATTTGAACTCACACGCAGCTAGATTGCCTGAAGCATTGGCTAATGCAATATTGTAGAACTATTCAAGCAGAGATACATTTCTGTAATATGTTGAGTATGCCTACTCATTTGTGAATGATGGCACCTGGAAAGTCAACTCTTGATGAAAAAAAGAATGTGAATTTATTTAGTTTGTTCATGTATAAAGATTCTTCAACCAGCAATGTAAAGAAATGTAAAGAATTGCTAAAAATTTGTGATGTACCTGTATTTTTAGAATCAGTCATGTAAAATAACTAATATTTGTGTTCATTGGAGCTTTTCTGCCCAGGCCTCTGCTGAAAATGGACATATATCCTGCTGGACCAGCCCAGTCAACAAATGTAAAATAAAATAAAATAAAATAAATAAATTTGTGACCATGTCAGGCAATTATGGACTGATACCCTTAGTATTGATGAACTGATGGAAATTTCTGAGGTATTATGAAATAGCTATACTCACATACTCATACATGAGCGATACTTACACCATGCCTCTCTGAAACATTGTAATCTCTCCTGATGTACCTCCTTATTTCAATCTATCTCTACAGAGCCTATACAAAACCGAAAAGGAAATTTAAAAAAATAATGAACACTTTTCTGTGCTGACAAGTCATGGTATTGTATAGCTGGTAATGGACCATTCTACTTACACAACCAATGTGGGCCATTGGTTTGAAAAAAACTTCTCCCATCAGTGAAAGAGGTCTTGCTTGCCCCTTTCCATGTTACTATAGTGGTGATGACATTGTTCACCAGAGCATGGAATGCCAGTTGCACTGGTGTCAGCCCTGGCCAAATCTAAGCCTTGTACTGGGAACTGGTATAGTCTCCATTTAACACTTTAAAATGAGTCTAACAAAGATTTTGGATTTCTCCTGACACCACTTTTGGGCTCTGAATGGAGCATTCCTCTCATCATCACCTGCCATGTCTTTTCAAAAATATCAGGAAAAATAGCAGGCAAATGGCACCCAGTTAAGATAACATGCATACCAACTTTTGCACAATGAGGAACAAGCTAAGCAACTGCAATTTCATGACAGAAAGCATAGACATGGAAGGAAATGAAATGTGGGTATGTTTTCTTCATTGTATACTTTAGGTGTGAAACATGGCAGTAAGAACCAGTCATGTGTGCTGATCAGTGTATTTCCAAATGTTCAACATCAACTCCATCAAATGCTGGTTAATGCTAACATCTCTTCTACATTTTAAAATGATATAACAGCACATGTGAGCAAATTATCTGTGATGATGGACAGCAATAAGTATTACATTGTCACAAATAAATATGACATTCCATTCTTAATGAGTTTGTTGCACTCCTTATTTAATTTTAGTTTAAATAGTACATAATGCCTTGGTGGAACATACATTTTACAAACTGTGAATGATGGCAGCTGGGAACTGAACCCTTAATGAAAGAAATGTGAATTTATTTAGTTTGTGCATTAACTGTTAATGCCATAGGAGAACTAACATTTCAAGGGTGTTATTTGAAGTGAACAATTTTGAACGTTACTGGAGATAGACCTATTCTGACAGCTATGCAAGTGTTGCACTTTGAGGTAATGTTTTTTTATTAATATTTTAAGGTATATATGTATTCCTGTAGAAAAGTTTCTTTGATTTATGTAATCTATGTAATTGTTATCTGATGGTTGCCGAAGTCAAGCATATTAGTGTGCCATTTGCAAATTCTTAACACATGTGTAGTAGTAGGT
Source organism: Protopterus annectens (assembly GCF_019279795.1). NCBI lineage: Eukaryota > Metazoa > Chordata > Ceratodontiformes > Protopteridae > Protopterus > Protopterus annectens. Next base: position 413,710,077 of record NC_056732.1, read on the forward strand.
GACATGGTTTTATGATAATTATTGTTTAATGACAGTGCTGTATGCATCTTTTTATAATGCTGACTTTTTGTGATGATCTGTTGGATTCATTCAACATCTGATGCATTTCTGTTATTACACATTTTGATGAAAGGGCCATAAAGACTTTAGAATACCCATTTTTTTCTGAACAACATGCACCAGCACAATATATACTTGGGCTAATGACATGTCTTATGCTATTGAAGCCAGGGTCAGTTATAAGTTGAAATCTGTTTCACAGACCTCTTAATATTTTGGTAACGGTTAATGTTTCTAATTGTAATGTCTAAAAGTTTTGGCCAAGTACTGGTAGCATCATACACATAACAATAGTCATCTTTTAAATTGCTAAATGAGCTTCAGGTTTAAGTACATGGCAACACTTTATTTTAACCCCTACATTAAAGTTACTGTTAATGTGGATTCAAACCCTGCACTACTTGCACTATTTAAAAATTACTGCACTAACATGTTGAGCCACTGAGAAAGATGTATGATAAGTATATTTTCTGCAGTTAGTACTATCCAGAGTGTTGAATGATGTGCACTTTCACCAGTCTCATTTGTGCAGTGCGACTGATGACTAAGTCTTTGTGCATGCAAAATGCATTTCTGAGTTTTTCCTTGGTAAGTGATTGTCTTTCAGTGATAGTAACCACACATGCTTGTTTTTTTATGTTCATTCACTGATAGACACCACCAACAGCCACCAATGCACAATGCCAAGCATTTTGCAAAAGATGCAGCTGAAAACAAAACAAATTAGTGTGCTGTTTTTCAACTTTGTGGTCTTATAGCATTGAAATGTTGATATTAAGGATCCCCACTTTCACACAGGTGTCAACCTTTCTAAATCTGAGCCATGAAACCATGGCATTACCATTGTGCACCAGGTATTTCTTTTTATTACCAAAATGAGTGCTGTCTACACTTTTCAAAGTTCTTTTTATAATGAAGGTATACCAGTTGCTATTGCAGTGCTGCTTTACATCTATTTAATTGACCAGATTAACAGTATTTTGATATATCAACATTGATACAAAGTTATGTTAAGAAAGAAATGAACATATACAATTCTAACATTTTACGTTTAGAGAGGAAGAGATACAAGTTATCTTACTTGGCATTTGTCTTTTCACAGTTGAAGGTTTCCTGAATGTGATCCTTGCAGATGTTATAATAGTGAAGCATGTAAAACTACAAACAATTAAGGTATAACAGTTGCTAGTGCAGTGATTCTTTGTTTCTATTAGCAGTGGGAGATTTACATAATGGTAAGGGGTTTAACTCAGAGACACAAGGTACAGGTTTTTGCTTCTTACCTTTGCTCACTGGCTAGGCATATAATAGTCTGCAGGTTGATTACCTTGTATTTACCTATGAACCTATTTTTGGGCTTGTGTGGATATTGACATATGTCTGACTTGAGACACTTATGAAGGTAAAATTGACATTAAGAAACTTGTTCATTGCTAATGTTTTATATCCCTGACATCATTTCTTCTCCATTCTAAAGTTGTGTTATTTCCATTGGAAGGGTATAGGATTTTGCACCAGGTATTGATTTTTATTTCCAAAATGAGTGCTCACTACACTTGGTAAAGTTCTGTTTGTAACCAGTTGCTATTGCAGTGCTCCTTTACTTCTGTTTTACTGACTGGATTAACAGCATTTGCCACATCAACATTGATGCAAAGTTATGTTGAAAAAGAAATTAACATATACTCAGGTGCAATTCTAACATTTTATATTTAAAGAGGACAAGATGCATGTTATCATACTTAGCATTTGTCCTATCAGAGTTGAAGGTTTTCTGAATGTGATCCTTGCAGATGCTATAATAGTGAAGCATGTGAATGTACAAACAAGTGTCTGCAAGACAAGAGTGTGCTCATTCTTTTTGTATGTGCATTACTATATTTTGATCCCTTTGTAAGATGATTATATTACATTTTGCAATAAGTTTGACCACTTCAGTGTGTATGTATACATTGTATATACTTGATATGACTTACAGACACTTTGTACTCAGAGGCACATACTTTTTTAATAGTATTTTACTTAAGGGGGTATAAGGTTATGTCTGCAGTCAGTAAATGTACATGAAACTTTATTAGAAAGCCTGTTCTCTCTGACACATCTTTTGTAAGTGTACTTCCCATTAGAAGGAGTGATTAAGGCTTAATTAAATGTACAAAACTGCTAATGAGTCACACTGTAATGCATTACCTACCCTCAGTTCTAAATACTTGCTGTTATACTGTTTAGGCGTGTGCACAGCATGGTGTAGGTCCTAATACCATGTTTACCTGCCGAGTACCTCAATCAGATTGAGTGATTCAGTAATGATAATAAGCTGACACCGGATTTACAAATTTGACATGGCCACTATACAAGGAGAACCTGGTGTTATGGAACTTCTATCATACTAGGGATGACTACTTGGATTCCCAAGGGTTGCCAAACAAAACTTCTGTTGCTGTTAGAACTGTTGCATTTATGTTCCTTTTGGAGAACTGTTTTATAATTCCTGTAAAGATATATTATGTTCTATACAACTACTGTTTAAAGAATTATTTTAGCATGTTTCATTAGCAAAATGAGTGATATCTACAATTTGCAAAGTTATGTTTACAATGAAGTTATATCAGTTGCTATTGCAGTGATCCTTTGTTTTAGGCATTGAAGATTTAAATAGCAGTTAAGGTGTTTACCTCAGAGACACAAGGTGCATGTTTTGCTTCTTACCTTTGGTCAATGGCTAGGCATTGCCACTGGGGTATTGGACCAGATACTGCTTTTTTATTATCCAAATGAGTGCTCTCTACAGTTTGTAAAGTTCTATTTGCAATGAAGGTATTGCTATTGCAGTACTCCTTTACTTCTATTTCATGGGTTTATGACAATATTTTCTGAGGATGTTGACTCATGTCTGACTGGAGAAGCTTACATAGGTTAAAGTCATATTAAGAAATTGTTCACTGCTAATGCTGTTCTTTATCCCTTACATCATTTTTTTTGCATTCTGAAGGTTATTGCCAATGGGAGATAGTGGGTCAGATGTGGGATTTTACAGGTACTGCTTAAATCTGCTTATATATATATATATATATATATATATATATATATATATATATATATATATAGTTCCACTTGAAAACATCGAAATTCTAAACCATCGAAATTCATATGGTTGAGACCATATCATCGAGTGTTTAGAGCATCAATGTTGTCAAGGGGAAGAAAAAGATAATTAAAAAAGGGAAAAAGCTAGTGTTTCTGCAGGGCAACAAGGTGCCCTGCACACTGTGTCTGTGAATGTGCCATCTCTGTGATGGCACTGCAGGTAGGGTATGGGAAATCTCCCGTTTAGTGCTTCTGCATATAGCGTTAAAATGGAGATTTCTCTTTACCCCGCTGTAGTGCGATTTCGGAGTTGGTATATTAAAGTTGGGGGGTGTGGGGGGCTGGGGGTGCAGGGGGGGCCAATCCCTCCTGCATAAAATTGTTTTTAGGGTTTTTTTCTTTTCTTTACGTTCCTTTTGAATTTTCGATGGTTTGAAACTCGATGTTCTGGTCTCGATGATCAGAATTTCAATGTTTCAAGCTTTTGATGATTCAAAGTGGAACTCTCTCTCTCTCTCTCTCTATATATATATATATATATATATATATATATGGATCCTTATCCCTTTATCAAAGTTATATATATATATAAGTAGCAGGGGGTGTGGGGGGCATCCCTGCAAAATTGTAAAGGTAAATTTTTTTTTGTGCTTTCTTATTGTTTCGACATTCCAAAACTTCAGACATATGGTCTTCGGAGTTTTGGAACTTTGATAAAGTGCTAAGGATATATATATATATATATATATATATATATATATATATATATATACATATATATATATATATATATATGTTCCTTTTTAATTTTGAAATACTGAAATACTGAATTTTGGGAAGTCCTGAAGTACGGAGATTTTGAATTTACGCTTCTGGTGTTGTGGTGTGTGAATGGTAAGATGTGAGTTTGGGTATGTATGTGTATGTCTGTTGGTTAGGGGCTTTAGTGTCTGTCAGTGTGTGTTTTGACTGTGATATGTGTGTGCGAGGGTGTGTATAATGTGTGGGAGTGAGTTGCTTGTGTGTGTCTTACTTGTAGTGTAGGATATTATATTTGAGTTGGGGGGGTGGTGTGTATGCGTTTGTGTGTGCTCTATCTGTAGTGTAGCATCGGGATTTTGAATTTCGCGGTTTTAGGGTTTCGATGTTTGGTGTCTTCGGCTATGTAATTTCGAAATACTGAAATTCGGGATTTCAGTATATTGAAATTACATAGTGAATATATATATATATATATATATATATATATATATATATATATATATATATATATGTGTGTGTGTGTGTGTGTGTTTGTGTGTATATACACTCCTCACAATTTTCCTCAAAATTCAACTTTGAGTCTACAATTGTCCCAAGATATTTATAAGATTAAAACCAAAAAAATCCACCAAATGGAAGCAGCAGGGAGATGAACAAGATGGAAAGGCAAACAAAATAGCGTATCCAAAATTTATTCTCCGCTTTCGTCATAGACTTCTTCAGAGTGATAAAACATTACACAAATCACATGACTTAAATACTATAAAAATTAAGCTAATCATTCAATTAAACAATGAAAAAAAGTCAATTAACCACTTAAAATCAGTTCAAAAGGTTGTCTACATAAAATGTAAAAGTAAAAAATCACTGTTCTTGTTTATATGTAATTCACGATGCTTTAAATAACATTTTACGTTTATAACATCGTTCAAACCAGGAGGGGAATCGGATTTTAATCTGACCTGCCAGTCAGTTTCTCGTTGTTGTAAGTGATTCTTATAATCACCATCCCTCATGTCTTTGTTACAAACCTCTAAAACGGAAAACAAGAATTTTTTAAAATTAAAACATACTAGAGAGTGCTTAAAAAGAGCATTAGTATCATCCCTCTTCTTAATACTGTAAATGTGCTCCCTAATGCGTGTTTTTAAATGCCTAGTCATCATACCGACATAAAATGCCAGACAGGTGGAACATAGGGCAATATAAATAACCCCTTGAGAAAAGCAATCTACATAACCAGGCACTGTGATAGTCCTATCAGAAGAACACACAGAAATATACTGACCTACAGAAATATAACGGCACATGTTACAATTGTAACAACAGTGCATACCTTTTTTATCACTAAGCCCCTTTAAGTAAACCCCATTTTGGTTTTCCAAAATTCTTTTTAAATTATGATTATTTTTATGAGTGAAAAACGGTTTATCACCCAAAATATCAAACATGTCAGAATTCCCTTTTATGACCCTTCAGTTTTTTTCTATCATATTCTTTATACGTTGAGAGTCGGAATTCATTTCCAAACAACACGCCAAAATATGATTGGTTTCATTAATATTTCCCTTTTTAATAGTATCAACAGCAGTATTTGAAATGATATTTAAAAGGGGAGGATAATGTGATTTACGTTTCTGATAAATTTCCTTAGCCGTATATACCAATAGAGCTCTGCCGTATCCACGATCCAAAAATAGGGAAATAATAAAATCAAATTCCACCACTAAATCTTCATCCCTGGACGTCATACGGCAGGCTCAAATAAACTGTCCCCTTGGAACATTTCTCATCACGTGTTTTGGATGTCCACTACGAAAATGAACATATCCATTACAAAAAGTTTTTTTCCGGTACATACGGCTATGGAACCTTTTTTCATCACTGTCCCACCGTAAGGACACGTCTAAAAAATTCACATTAAGCCCCAAATTACCAATCACAAATTTTAAAAATGAAGACAAAGAATTAATCTCTAACAAGAAGGCATCAACAGTATGTTGGATATTATTTTACATAACAATTTTTTTCTTTTCGATGGAATTTATTATAGGCAAAAAAGAGGTGTAGCTATGGGGTCACCGGCAGCCCCTGCTTATGCCAACACTGTTATGGTTTGGTGGGAACATCAATTTATTTCTTACTTAACCAACAAATATAACATTACTTTTTATTCTCGCTTTGTAGATGACTTACTTTTTATTATTGAAGGCAACCAACATACTGTATTAAGAAGAGGGATGATACTAATGCTCTTTTTAAGCACTCTCTAGTATGTTTTAATTTTAAAAAATTCTTGTTTTCCGTTTTAGAGGTTTGTAACAAAGACATGAGGGATGGTGATTATAAGAATCACTTACAACAACGAGAAACTGACTGGCAGGTCAGATTAAAATCCGATTCCCCTCCTGGTTTGAACGATGTTATAAACGTAAAATGTTATTTAAAGCATCGTGAATTACATATAAACAAGAACAGTGATTTTTTACTTTTACATTTTATGTAGACAACCTTTTGAACTGATTTTAAGTGGTTAATTGACTTTTTTTCATTGTTTAATTGAATGATTAGCTTAATTTTTATAGTATTTAAGTCATGTGATTTGTGTAATGTTTTATCACTCTGAAGAAGTCTATGACGAAAGCGGAGAATAAATTTTGGATACGCTATTTTGTTTGCCTTTCCATCTTGTTCATCTCCCTGCTGCTTCCATTTGGTGGATTTTTTTGGTTTTGGTTTTCTTGAGCACCTGTATTGTTCTTCTTATTTATAAGATTGTACATATTCAACAAACTGACCCTTTATAACTGTTATCATGAGTATGTGCATGTTTCCTAAAATCAATTATCATATCTATAGTTTTAAATACATTTAACTAAAGATGAGTCATCACACCATTTAATAAAATCAGTATTAACTTGACCATGACTATTCTGTGTGTCTTTAAACTGACTAACTACGACAGCATCATCCGCATATTTCAAAATAGTCCTATTTTCATGCATACTCCTACATGTTCATATAAAGAATAAACAAAAGGGCTGAAAGTACACATCCTTCTAGAGCTCCTATTGAAGAGTACACTAGATCAGACAAGGTTTTATTTACTCTAACTCTCTGCATTTTATTGGTCAAAAAATCTAAAATCCAGCCCATAAGATTATTAACCAAATGAAATGTTTTTTGCAATCTGACAATCAAAACATTGGGTTGAATCGTATTAAAAAAGGAGAAAAATCAACAAACAAGAGTCTAACATGTGACCTGTTACTTTCTAGATGTTTAACAAGTATGTTAAGCAAGGTAATTATTGCATCCCCTAACCTTCTACGTGGCCTATAGGCAAACTGCATAGGATTGACCACATGCTCTATTTTTTTTAATTTCTAACTTTATCAACCTTTCAAAAGTTTTCATTACAATCAAAATTTGCATCCCAACCATATAAGAGCTATTGGTCTAAAATCATTACATTTTTTTGGACATTTCAATTTCAGGATTGGAACTACCTCAGCATCTTTCCACACCTTAGGTACATGCTGTGTCTGTCATGATCTATTAAAAATATGATGGAAAACAGAACTTAATTCTGTTTCACAAGTTTTAAGTACATGACCACAGAGATGATCAGGTCCCCTTCTTTTTCCTTACTTTATTGAAAGAAATGCTTTTTCTACCTCCTTTTGATGTATACTAGAATATTATCTATAGATTTTTGCTTCAAATTATGTATGTCATTACTAAAATCAAAAGTATCAAAATGATTGCAAAAATAATTAAGGGCATTGGCAAAATCAAAATTTGCATCCCAACCATCTGAAATGATCTGACGGCTATTATTTAACTTCTGAATACCTGCTATAGTTTTCATACTAGACCACACAGATCCAATATTACTTGCAGCCATCTTACCCTGTAATTCAGTTTTATATTTCTGTTTTGCTCTTAAAACTTATATTGTCAGCTCCTTATGCAATTCAAATGAATTTCCATCTTTAAAAGCCATTTTCTTTTTCTTTATACTAGATTTAACAGATTTATCTATCCATGGCTTATTATTTATTTTAATTATGTATGTCATTACTAAAATCAAAAGTATCAAAACAATTGCAAAAAGAATTAAGGGGCATTGACAAAATCAAAATTTGTATCCCAACCATCTAAAATGATCTGACGACTATTATTTGACTTCTGAATACCTGCTATAGTTTTTATAGTAGACCACACAGATCCAATATTATTTGCAGCCATCTTACCCTGTAATTCAGTTTTATATTTCTGTTTTGCTCTTAAAACTTATATTGTCAGCTCCTTATGCAATTCAAGTGTATTTCCATCTTTAAAAGCCTTTTTCTTTTTCTTTATACGAGATTTAACAGATTTATCTACCCATGGCTTATTATTTGGATAAACGTTAACTTGCTTACATGGTACAATCATATCCCTACAAAAAACAATATAAGAGCATATCACATCAGCAACATTGTCCAAATCTTCACCACATGATTGCTTAAACATTTCCCAATCAGTACAATCATAACATTCCTGTAGAAGCCATACCGACTCTTCATTCCAAATCTTTATATCCTTCTTCTGTGCCTTCTCTCTCTTTATTCAAAACCATTTTATACATTTTTATTTAACTTGTTTTTTGCAGGCAGATGGGGTAAAATGCACTGTTTGCCTTGCACTTAGTGAGTAAGGCTATGCTGTTAGAGATGTTTCCTGTGGTACATTGTTTGATTCCTTCAGCATTCATTTGTCTTTTATGTGTAGCTCCCACTTTATTTCATGTAGAAGTAATAGACTGTAGTGTTTCATTACACCACAAGGCGGAGCTATTTTCAGGAATATAAAAGACAATTTTGAAAGTGAAAGAGGATTCTGGAACAATAGCTGAAGGAGGGAAGACTGAAACATGGAGCTGAAGGGAAAAGGGCCTTGCAGCATGACTGTTTTTTCTTTTCTGGAAAAAAATTCTCCTCACCACTGCTAAAGACACCAAGGGTTGACAAATGAACAAAGAAAAAAGACCTTAGGTGTCGTCCACAGCTTCAGGCTTCAGACTGTTAAAACACAATTTATTAATCGCTTAAAAAGTGAAGCTGACAGGATATAAACTTCACTAGAATATGATGAACTGAAAATAGTTAAATATCCAAGCAGTTGTCATCCACAGCTTCAAACTTCAGGATGTTAAAACTCAATTTATTGAAAGCTTAAAAAGTGAAGCTGACAAAATGCAAACTTCACTGAAGTACTGAAATAATTAGCCTAGTAATTAACATCCACAACTTCAGGCTTCAAGTTGTTAAAGCATAGTTAACAGATGCTTGGTAAGCAAGACTGACAAAAACATATACTTCACTGGAGTGTAAAAAGCTGATGAAATTGTCCAAACGATAAGCGCTTTCGGCAGATGCCTTCTTCAGATCATATAAAAGTGTGGTTAGCTCTTCCTGTTTATAAAGGAAACACAATCAAGAGCTGGTAGCTAATTGTCTTTGGTGTTCTTAAAGGCACATGACAAAAATAAATGTTCAAAGTGGAGATCTGTCTCCTATAATGTAGTTCAATGTTAGAAATGCTAGAATCATGTATTAATGTTTGGTAGGTTTTTTCTAGATTTTAGAACAGGTCTGAGAGGTACTATTGTATTGAGACCTGGGGGTCGATTGGCTCTAAAATTATTGATCCAAAAGATCTCTCTCAATTCTGTCCTGTTATGGACATCTCCTTCCCTGATGTTTTGGGTGACCACTTCCACAGCTTTAAACAAGAAATTGTGCATAGGATGGACCAATACGTGTGCTGCTGAGGCATTATGTGGAACTTTCTGATCAATGTCTCTGACATGTCGTAGAATGCGATCCTTTAGTCGTTGGTCAGTTTTACCAAGGTAAAAAGCTTGGCACTTGCTACAGGTAGCCAAATAGATTATGTGGCTAGTAGTACAATCAGCATAAACATCGAAATGAAAGTTACGTCCAGATACTGGATGAAGAAAAGTATTACTAGTATCTAAGTAAGGACAAGCTTTGCATCTGCAGCATTTAAAAGTACCTTTGCAGTCTAATAGTGGACCACTACATTTAAAGCCATCTTTATGGCATAGTAATCTCTTGATATTCTTTTTATTCTTGTAAGGAAACCTGGGTCTCTCTTCAGTGATGTTCTTTATTTTGTCATCTGTTGTCAGAATCAGCCAAAATTTCCTGATCACTTTACAGACCTGTTGATTGTCTGAACTGTAAGTAAGAATACATCTAAGTTGTTGAGGTGTTGTATCATTAGACTGTCTTCGTGATGCTTGTTCAGACCTCTCTGAGTAATAAGTTTGACCTCTTTGCTTTCTATAGGCTTGCACCTGTGAAATCGGTGGAAAATTGTTTTCCTGGTAAGTCCTATCCTTCAAATATCTACGTAGATTGGATTGCTCTTCCAAGAATTCTTCCTCATCAGTACATAGTCTTGAGACTCTTAAAATTTGATTGTCAAAGATATTATCAAAAATATGTCTTGGATGCATGCTCTGCCTGTGTAAGAAATGATTTTGCCAGGTCTCTTTCCTATGCACCCCAGTGGAGAGACCTTGAATTGGATCTAAACGTATCTTGACATCCAAGAAATCTATGACTGAGGATGAGTGTTTCATTTTGAACTCAAGGAAGTCAGTGCTGTTGTTAATAAAGCTGACAAAAAGATCCAATTGGTCAATACCTCCTTTCCAAAACCATATTGCTAACTGGTGTACTGTTGAAATAATTTGTTTATGGTTGTGCTATTGGCTTTTTAAACTAGATGTGTCACCTAGAATAAAATCTTTCCCTCTTGCCACCTTGGTGTGTTGAGCGTAATAGGCGTGTCACCAGAGTCAGGTAGGAAGGAACCTATATCTCTTCAGCTACACCTGCGAGTGCGCTACATATGTGACTCTGCTTTATTATTTCACCAGATGGTACTCATGGACTATTCCTGAAAAGGGACACTGGTGTCCAGTGGGCTGTTAGCAAATGCTTTATACATTTGTGTTGGCTGATAATAATAAAAGAGAGTGAATGATCGTATGTGTGCTCTTAAACTGACATTGTGTGGAGAGGTCAAGAGAGGTCACATGACTATGTGCTTTATAGTAAAGGAGGAAGCGAGAGTTGTTCCCCTCTTCCATTTTTAACCAGATTGATTGCCTTCACGTGTGTTCATTTTTCCTCTGTAATGTATGTCTAACCCGACTTTCTTACCCTTAAGAAGGGTTATGGGCCCAGGAGGGATGTAGAAAGCCGATGGCATAGACTATGTTTCGACGGAGATGAGAAGAATTACGAGTTGTGGGAGACAAAGTTTCTGGGACACCTGCACTTGCTAGGGCTGAAAGACACCATTTTACAAAATGTGCAGCAGGATGCAGAGGACGACGAGAATGAGGAGGAAGGCAACGATGATGCTGAGAAAAATGAGGAGGCATATGCAGAACTAATATAGTTCATAGACGACAAAAGTTTGTCCCTTGTCATGAGAGAAGCTACAGACGACGGTAGAGAAGCACTTCAGATCCTGAGAGACTATTATGCCGGGAAAGGGAAGCCACAGGTAATTAGCCTATACACCGAATTAACAAGTCTCCAGAAGGCCACCAGTGAAAGTGTCACAGACTATATTATTAAGGCTGAGACGGCCATTACAGCACTTAGAAATGCTGGGGAGAAGCTCAGTGATGGATTACTAATTGCGATGATTCTGAAAGGGTTGCCTGAAGCCTTTAAACCATTTGCAGTCCACATCACGCAAGATAATGATAAGTTGAGCTTTGGTGAGTTCAAAACAAATTTGAGAAGCTATGAACATACCGAGAAATTTAATGCCAACGTAAATAATAATAATGTGATGAAAACAAGTGGCCTTGAGGAAAGAGTAAAAGCAGAGATTATATGCTATAGTTGTGGCCAAAAGGGATATAAGGCACGAGAATGCCGGAGAGAATATAAAGGCCAGAGACAGTGATGTAGTTTGTGTAAAAACTCTGGTCATAGTAACTGTAGAAGAAAGAAGAAAGACAATGTGAAACAAGCAACTGACGCAGATGATCACAAATTTGTCTTCAGAATAAATGAGCATCAAATTCGAAGATTAAAACAGAAGGGATTAATGGTGGACACTGGCACCACGTCACACATAATTAACGACATGAAAAAGTTTAAATACTTTTATGCAACATTTCAACTGGAGGAATGCATTGTGGAATTAGCTGATGGAATGAGAACCTGTGGGGCCGCACAAAAGAGAGGTGATGCAGAGGTATGGCTGCTAAACACAGAGGGGAACAAAGTAAAGGTGATGATGATTCGGGTACTGTATATCCAGACGTAGCCACAAAGCATTTTTTCTGTTAAGGCAGCAACGTCCAAAGGGGCCTCGATCAACTTTAAACAAGGCCGGGACCAACTCATCTATAAAAACGGCACCAGGTTTGACATAATTGAGTGTGATAGACTCTATTATTTAGACACATATAAAAGCGGTACCAGGTTTGACATAATTGAGTGTGGTAGACTCTATTATTTAGACACATATGATGAAGAAAATGATAGTGAAATACATTATGATGCATCTCAGAGCTGTTATGACATTCAAGCATGGCATAAAATGCTTGGTCTCTGTAATTTCAAAGATGTGTCAAAATTAGAAAAAGTGGTAAAAGGAATGAAAATTAAAGGTAAAGTTGAAAGACCTAACCTAGATTGTGAAACCTGCATGCAAGGGAAATTTGTACAGAGCAGAAATCGAGAACCAGATGCAAGAGCAAAAGTTGTGTTTGAACTAGTCCATACTGATTTGGCAGGCCCAATTGAGCCAGTAGCAAAAGATGGCTTTAAGTACACTTTAGCATTTACTGATGACTACTCGGGTGTAATATTTGTCTACTTTCTGAAAGCCAACAGTGATACAGTCAAGGCAACTGAAAAGTTTATTGCAGATTCAGCCCCTTATGGGAAGATAAAGTGTATCAAATCAGATAATGGCACTGAGTTCATGTCGAATGTTCATGTTAGATTTTCAGTCACTATTGAGTAAAAATGTTATAAGACACGAAACATCCACACCTTATTCACCCCATCAGAATGGGACAGCAGAGAGAAACTAGAGGACACTGTTTGAAATGGCAAGGTGCATGTTGATAGAGACTGACTTACCTAAAGAGTTGTGGACATATGCAGTAATGACTGCTGCTTTTATTCACAACAGATGTTATAACAGGCATGTGGGGCAGACCCCATTCTTCATGCTAACAGGAAAGAAACCTGATCATTCAAGGATGAGAGAATTTGGATCAGTGTGTTATACATACAGACAAGATAAAAAGAAGTTAGATCCAAGATGTGATAAGGGGATTTTTGTCGGATATGATAAAAACAGCCCATCATATCTGGTCTATTATCCTGATACAGGAAGGGTCCTTAGACACAGATTAGTCAAGTTCTTTACTAAGAATGTAGCTGAATGCCAGATTCAGACAGACCCAGAAGTAATGGATGAAGATCTTAATACCAGAAGAAGTGTGCATGTTAAGTCCGAGTCAAAAGCTGATAGTCAAATCACAAAAGAAATACATGTAAATCATACTGAATCTATAATGAATGAAGGAGACACAAAATAAGGCAAGAAGAGGAAAGGTAGGATACACACTACTCTGAAAGAAAGAGAAAACCACCTGCACACTTGAAGGACAATGAGTGTAAAGTTAAAAATGACGATTATGTGACAGTTAATGTTGACTATTGTTACCGATTAATATGCAACACACCGCAGAGCTTTAAAGAAGCCATGACTTTGTCTAACTCGGAAAAGTGGGTCAAAGCCATGAAAGAGGAACTTAAGTCTTTAAAGGAAAACAACACATTTACACTCACCACACTGCCAGAAGATAAAAATGCAGTGGGGGGTAGGTGGGTTTTCACTGTAAAAGATGATTGACAATTGTCAGGCCATATAGTCTGCATTATTTGAAGTGATGATCAGAACCACCTGATCTTTGGCAATAATTACATAGTCATTATTGCATATTGCTATGATACAGTCTTTTCTACAAGACTGGCTTGTTAAAGATTACTGCATTTAGGAAAAAATTGTTACTCTGGCAGTTAGTGCAGAAGACTAAAGTTAAGAGTTATTAATAAGTAAATACTAGACTAGCTGCCTTTGTGGGCCATTTTAAGCCTAGCCAATTTCCCTTAATGGTGAGAATCACACTTTCTACCTTGTGACTGTGAGGTATACACCCTGATCATTATGCCAGCTCCCTTTGGTAACAATAAATATGTTTTTGAGTAGCACTGACTTATTGCTGCTGTTTGGATTTGAACCTATGTACGCACATCTACATGGACTATAACACTGATTAATGAAATGTTGCAAGAGCTATTTCAGCATCTAATAAGCTACTTCCTATGGAAAGATTGCAGGATTAGAATCTTTCCATCTGCATTTGCCTAGTGTGTGACATTGAGCAAGTCACTTAACTAGACAGCACTTTGGAGCAACTGGGAATTTGGGCTAAGTTCTTTGGTGGTCACCAGAACTGCACGAATAGTAATTATGAATCAGTTGTCATTGTTTTCCAGATAATTGTGTAGCTCATCTACTTCAGGAAATGTTATGGCAATATCACCAGCGCATCATTTTTTTAATATAACATAGGCAATGCATTCTTCAAGGGCAGTAGGCACTGCATTTGTAGACGAATCATTGAAATGCAAAGTTGTTTAATAGAAGCAATCTCTCCATTAGTGATAGTTCTCTTTGATGTGGACTTATTCAGGTAACTTTTACTTCTGCAAAGACTATGCATATTGACTTAGCTAACTTAGCTTATGTTACCTATTGGTTAATGTTTTATGCTTTCATAAATACTTTTCAATTTAGACTACAGTACACATGGCTGGATCTTGTGGTATGGTGCTAGCAAAGTACATGCAACTTATTTCTTTATAACAATAAGGGGTGTACATAACCAATAAAGTGGCTGTAACTGGTGCTGGGTTTGGTCGGGAGACTCTCTGTGGATGAAAGTGCTTTATGCTCTTTTCGTAAAGCCATTTTTAAACAGTCTTTAATCTGGCTTTGCAGGACTAGTGTGTATGCATGTGTCAATTAAGATGAAATATTTTGGTTACTGTTTGTGTGAGACAAATTTGAAATGTGACTTTAGCCATTATTATTGCTATTATTTATTTATTTATTTTTACATAGACAACTGAGAATGATGCAGTCAACAATGTAATTATAACTGCTATGTTTGGTAGATGTCTGTGGATAAAAAAATAAATGATCTTGGTGAGCTGATAAAGTTAAAAGGTTATTAGTCTAACTTTGCAGGACTAGTGTGCATTTATGTAAAGCAAATTGAAATACTTTTCTGTGGCCATTTATCACAATCAGACATCAGCAATCATTGGCGAACTGCGTTGTGTCCACAGTTGATACAGTGGGCATAAGTGTTGAGTACAGACATTGGTTAATTATAATGGCAGAAATTTGAGTGGCCTTTTATGGTTGAAATGTTCTGACATGGGTGCTTTTTGTCATTATTAGTTTATACATTTTGCTTCACTGCTTACTGGAAAAAAATGTTCAAAACTGCAAATTTAAAAAGCACTATAACAAATATGGCTGTGGTGAATCAAAGAATGCATGCATTTATGCATGGTTCTAAAAATCTGTGCAGGAGACCCATGATTTGAAGATACACTTAATCTGCCACTGGCCAGATACATTTGCAATGAATGGGAGTTTCAGTGCATTTTTAATTGCATGATGAGTTTGCCATAATGGTTAATGTCTTCACCTCCTCGACACAAGGTACAGGCTTTGTATCTGACTTCAAGCTATTGGGCTTGGCTTGTAATATTGTTCAGATTGATTACCTACTATTTGCCTAAAGTGCATTTTAATGAATATGAATTTCAAGGAAAGAATAGTTTGTTATTACTCAGGCTAAGACTATTTTCCATGTGAGACACTTTTACTTGGTAAATGACCATCAGTATTTCTGCAATAAAAATTGAAATACAAGTTTTTAATTAAACTTAAATCTCTTTAATCATTGTAAAAGTAAAGAAAAAAATGGTATGCAGCTCTTCAGATTTGAACTGTGTTTATAGCAGCTGGGGAGAGACAGCCAAGAAATAGGGTACTGGAATGGCTGCTGGCATCCTGGACCATTACCATGCCTATGTCCCCTTGAGCCATCCAACTCTGCTGTACCCTGTTGGGGTGTCTGACTTGGGCTACTATGTCTGATGCATGATAGTGTGCAATCATATTTTTGGACAATACGTTTTTCTTTTCTGTGTTGGACTGCAACTCTTCAATTGTTTCTTAACTATTTATATTTTTTTCTACTTACAACTTCTATAATGATTTCTGATTATCTACCTATATGGATGATGGTAACATAGCCCTACCCTGTGGGTTTGTTTGATGTGAGCCTGCTTTCATTGACATGCAGGGAAAATGAATTTTATGTCTTTAATAGCTTCATAGTTTTGTTTTGTTTTGTTTTGTCTGTGTTGGAGATATCACTCATATAGGTTACTTAGGTTCATAGGTTCATACGTTCGTACTAGGCTATCAGCCCAAGGGCATTTATAAGCCTAGCCAGAGTGTGTTGGCTTTCGCCACCCCCTTAGATTAGTTCCCTGTGCCTCTGACCAGCAGAGCCATTAGTTCCCTGTGCCTCTGTCCAGCAGAGCCACTGCAGTGATCCCCGGGGTAAATTTTCTGTTTCCCATCCACCCGTCAAGGTTTCTCTTGAAGAGTGCTAGTGAGGGGCTCTGCCTGATGTATACTGGAATCTTGTTCCAAAGCATGGGGAGTCTCTGGGTCAGGAATCTATCCCTCCAGCACATCCTATTTATCATTTTGGTAAGGTTTATATCCCTAGAGCGTGTGGCTCTCAGGGATTTGTTTTTTTTTAGGTGGAGCATATCAATCAATTCTGGGTTGGACATAGCCTTGTATGTCAAGCAGAGATCACCTCTGAGTAAGCGGTATGCAACCGAGTACAGCTGGAGTTTCTTTAGTTGGGCTGCATAGGTCATCTGTTTGAGGCCAGTAATCCTCTTGGTGAGGTACTTTTGTGGTCTTTCCAGCTGTTGCAGGTGTCTTGTAAGGTACATCCCAAATGGGGCATTGTATTCTATAATGGGTCTAATAAGTGATGAATAGAGGCACAATAACTTCCTTTGTTCTGGATGAGAACCCTTTTGAGATTAGATGGGCCACATCAAAGGATTTTCTAACCACCTTGGCAATATGATTATCAAAGGAGAGATTGCCATCTACTTGGGTCCCCAGATCCCTTATTACTTTTTCTGTATTTAGGGGACTACCACCTACGTAGTAGTTCGTGGGTACTTTTTTTTTCCAAAGGGGATGACTATGCACTTTTTGGCATTCAGCTTGAGGCCATGATTTTGACACCAGGTATCCGTCTCAGTGAGACCCTTCTGGAGGATGTCTGTATCAGCTGGAGAATCAGTTATGGCCCCTAGTTTGCAGTTGTCTGTGAACTTGGTCAGCCAAAGTCCTCCTGTGCTTGCCTGTACCTCTGAGAAGTATATACCGAACAGGAGGGGTCCTAGGACTGAGCCCTGGGGGACGCCACTTGTAACCGATTTAGAGTCAGACCTAGAGTCTGCAACTCTCACCGTGTGGGTTCTGTCCATGAGCCAATTTGCAATCCATCAAGTGACATAGGGGTTAATGTTCTGGTTGGTGAGTTTGTCTATAATACCAGAATGGGGAATGGTGTTGAAAGCCTTTGTGAGGTCTAGGTAGGCTGTGTGGACCTCCTTACCCTCATCTAATGCCTTGGTAACTGTCTCAAAGAAGTCCCCCAGGTTTAGGAGGCATGATCTGCCCTTAACAAAGCCAAACTGGGTGGGGTCCAAAGTTTGGAGGTTCCCAATGTCTCTGTTAATGAGTTCCATGATAATGCACTCCATAGCCTTGCAGACCAGGCTAGTCAGGCCTATAGGGCGATAGTTCCCAGGGTCCATTGTGGCGCCACCTTTGTGGAGTGGGATAACTGTTGCTGTGCACCACTCCGTGGGTATGTAGCCTGTAGAGAGGCTGAGTTTGAACAGTGTGTTTAGGTGAGGGGTTAGTTCATTTTGGAGCTCTTGTGAGACACAGCCTGGGTCACCATCCGGTCCCATTGAGGCTGTGTTTTTGGCTTTGGATAGGGCTGTTTTAACCTGTGTGTCTGTGATTGCCGGGGCTTTACATTCTTCTGGTATGGTTATGGGCCCTTTAGGGGGTGACAGGGGTGTGATGTTTGCACTGAACCTGTCTGCCAAAATGTTGGCAATATCAGTCGGTTCAGTGTATTTTGTGCCATTCTGCACCAACTCAGAGCAGATCTGAGAGTTTCCACTTAGGTTCTTGACATAGCTAAAGAATGCTTTGTGGTTATCTTTGGAGTCCTTGGTAATTTTTCTTTCGAAGCTAGCCTTGGATGATTTACTGAGGGATCATAGTTTCTTGCTGATACTGATCAGGGATGTCTTTCCTTCTAGGGATTTTGCTCTTATCTGTACTAGTTTCCTCCTTCTATTGTAGAGCCTGTTTATGGAAGGGGTCCACGAGACTGGTTTCCTTTTCTTGGAGGAGTGAGCCTTGGTTTTACTTGGGATAGCACAATCCATGCATTCCTGCAGATGATCATAGAGTGCCTTTGTATAGGTTTCAGCAGCTTGGACAGCATTGTCCATTGGCATGGGGGCTGTGAACCTTTCCACTTCAGTCTTAAGCAATGTGAAGTCTGCTTTTGAAAAGTTTTTCATGGTGGTTTCCTTGATTGGGATTGGGGGCGGAATGTGAATATCCAGAGTGATTAGTCTATGGTCTGATCTAACCAGTGAGGGGTTGACATCAGGTATGGAGCACCAGTCGCCCATGTTGGTGATGACCAGGTCCAATATGTTGTTCCCTCTGGTGGGAGTGTTGACCAGTTGATCCAGGGCATTCGAGTTTATAAATTCTAGGAAGCATTGGGCAAGAGAGTTGGTACTTGAGTAGTTCTCCCAGTTAATGTTTGGGTAGTTGAAATCACCCAGTATTAGGATGTTTGGTAGGACCTTCATATTTCCTAGTGTTTCCAGAAATGTGGAATGGGGGTCCTGGGTCATGGTGGGTGATCTGTAGCAAGCTACAATTTGGATTGCAGTTTTGCCTATTGTTAATTGCACTTGGATGATCTCTGATGCATCGTGCTGCGCCACTAACCTGGAGTTGTGAGTATCCTTGATGAATATGGATACACCCCCGCCTTTTATGTTTCGGTCCGGGTTCTGTGGCCAAAAGGTATGGTATGAGTTATAGCCTGGTAGTGCTGGGGTGCTCTCTGGAGCCTTAAACCAAGTTTCTGTTACTGCACAGATATTGATGTTCTCCATACTGAGGAGTGCCTCGAGTGCATGCATTTTGAGGTTTAGACTTCTGGCGTTGAGCAGCATTACCTTCAGTTTTGGTTACTTGTGCTATTTACAGTGGTGGATTTGTCTTTTGAGCCTTGCCTAAAAAAGGCACTATGGGGGCGGCAAGAGCCTTTGCCAGTATTCGAAAGCCTAAGGGTGACAAGTACAAGCCATCTCTTGTGAATCAACGTGGCTTGTCAAGCATGTCATCCCAGGCAGACAGATACTGGATCCCCCTTGAATGACACCAGAAACTTAGCCAATTGTTGAAGTTGATCATTTATTTCTTTATACTGTGTCATCATTCTTGGTGAGGGTAGGATGCTACTCAGGGTCAGGGTCATATCTGTCTGGGCTATATGATCAGAGAGCTCTTCCATGTCTCTTTTCATGTAGTCCAGGGAGGGACGTCTCAGGTCATTCACACCATGTACAATGACAGAGTCATATTTGTACTTGTTCTGGAGTGACCTGAGTGCTTGTGTTATGTAGCAGATCCTGGCACCCGACAGGCAGCTAACTGTAACCTTCTCCTTGTCCAGCCTAGTTAGTGGGACATCAGTGTGCCTGACTATATAGTTGCCTAAAACTAGTGTGTTGGGTATGTTATTTTGCCTTAAGGGCTGTGATTGCGTGGCACACTGATTATGTGAAGTATGTGTTTCATGGTTGGTGATGGGCTGTGGAGGTTGCTTGGATGTCTGCTTTGGAGTTCTCTGTTGCTTTTGCAGATTTTTATTTAGAGCCTCTGAGTATGTTTTTGTGTATTTATTTGTGTTATTTGCCTGTGTTGGTTTGTTAGGTCTATGTGAGACTGGTGGTGTGTTGCAAGTATTACCCTTCTCCTCTTGACAGTCAGTTACTTTCTGGGGTTGAGAGAGCTTTGCCTCCAGTCTGGCTGTATAATTGCATCTCTTGCATATATTAGTGTTTGGTGGTAGGAGGAGAGGGTTGTCTGTGTACATGAGGCAGTTGTAACATTGCCTCAAAATGCCTAGATTCACCAGTTGGACTGGAGAGTACACCAGAAACTGCCCATTGGACATGCCTGAATAGGTAGAGTGAGCTGTTTTTCTAATTTACTGGTGTGGATAAATAGAGAGCCTTGTCCTTCTGGACAGTATAAGAGGGGCTAGTGCTAGGGGTATTTAGTGCTTGTTATGAGTTTTAAGCAAGTGCTGGGCTGTACAATGAATGGTTTGAGTGCTAAAGTTGAAGGTTTGTCTAGTTCCAAGGGAAAAACTGAAGAGTAGACTTCGTGGAGTCGGGAATAGTTTAACCCTAGCTAACCAGGGCTGCCTGGCGTGCAAAACCGCGCAAATGCGTTTTTTATATCAGAATGATTAAAGAGATAGAAATTAGCCCAAAATGGCCAATAAAACTACAGTTTCTGGGCAGAAACCACGCCTCCAAGGGCAGGTCGGCTGTTCAAAGCTCCCCGCTCTCATTGGTGAACAAGAAAACTTCCTTTTTGCCCAAGTAAGGTATGGCCAAACACAGAAGCTTAAATACAGTCCAGGTATTAGCAGGTATCTGAAACTGGACATTTCTAACTTAGTAAGGTGGGAAAACAGCAAGATTTTTTTTTTGTTTTTTTCAAGAAAACAGTAGAAACAAATGCAAAAACACTTTTATAATGCAGTAATGGCTGTCACACTTGAGTGGAAAACCAGTAACAGTTAAAAATACAGTTTACAACAAAAAACAAATTTTAAAGTGCAGGCACAAATAAATGCAATTTCAGTGTAAAATGAACATTCTGAGAAGCAATAAATGCCAGAAAATGAGCGTTTCAGTGGAAATAGCGATAAGCAACAAGGAAAAACAAAAAATGGTACTTAAACACTCAAAAGTCTCTCCTTTTGTCTCTCTGGCGTTGTAGGTCTCTGCAGGACACCTGGGCAGGATCTGCTGAGCTTATACAAACACAAAAACTGTGCAAATGCAGTTTTTATATCAGAAAGATTAAAGAGAGAAAAATTAACCCAAAATGGCCAAAAAACTACAGTTTCTGGGCAGAAACCACTCCTCCAAGGGCAGGTAGGCTTTTCAGAGCTCCCCACTCTCACTGGTGAACAAAGAAACTTCCTTTTTGCCCAAGTAAGGTATGACCAAACACAGAAGCTTAAACACAGTCCAGGTATCAGCAGGTATCTGAAACTGGACTTTTCTAGCTTAGTAAGGTGGGAAAATAGCAAGATTGTTTTGTTTTTTTTTTTTTGTTTTTTTTCAAGAAAACAGTAGAAACAAATGCAAAAACATTTTTATAGTGCAGTAATGGCTGTCACACTTGAGTGAGAAGCCAGTAACAGTTAAAAATACAATTTACAACAAAAAAATTTTTAAAGTGCAGGCACAAATAAATGCAATTTCAGTGTAAAATGAGCGTTCTGAGAAACAATAAATGCCAGAAAATGAGTGTTTAGGTGGAAATAGCAATAAGCAACAAGAAAAACCAAAAAAATGGTACTTAAACACTCCAACGTCTCTCCTTTTGTCTCTTTGGCATTGTAGGTCTCTGCAGGACACCTGAGCAGGATCTGCTGAGCTTATACAAACACAAAAACATTGCAAATGCAGTTTTTATATCAGAAAGATTAAAGAGATAGAAATTAGCCCAAAATGGCCAATAAAACTACAGTTTCTGGGCAGAAACCACTTCTATCTCTGTATATTTTAACAGTTTGTTTTACTGAAGTACAGTACATACATATAAGGATATGCATTTATCTCGTCATTAGAGTTTCATCTCTTATCTTTGTTAATGCTGCTGATAATGTTTTGTGGTCTGGGGTTATCTATGTCTGATGCTCATAGTAGCCAGCTAGTATACGGGTAAGTAAAGGCTGGTAAGTTTGCATGCATCACTGCTACTGCTTTATGTGCTTAGCTGATTTTGTTGCTTATTTAAGTGGTGAATGTGTGCGCTATTTGCCTCCTCTTAGCTGTGGCCATAGCATATTGTACATGCCTCCATCTGCCATGATTATCCCCAGCTGATGGTTCTTCATCTGACTCTCCATTTTAATCTGCTGACCCTGCTTGTGGTGCTGGGAACTGTGGTCTTTGTCCTGGGTCTCCCTGCTGCAACTGTTTCTCGACTATGTAACATGCAACAGACTATTAGTATTTTGGTCATACAGCAGTGCACCTCCAGATATATCTAGACATCAGAAAAGTACAGTTTTGTACCTACCATAAATGTAGATGTTCGAAGATCCACATTGCTGCAGTCCTAACACTTGGGTAGTCCGCTGTCCCAGTCGGCCCGAATACCAAAGTATATGGCTGACGCCGGTCAAGGCGCATTAGTCTGACGTCAGGACGACAGGGTACAAATGCGCATGACCGACGTCATATCCTCAGTCTTTTCTTGCCCCAGATGTCAGAAGACCCTAAAAAGATAAGGCTAAAACCAAAAAACATCACACACTCCTGCACCAAATATATATACAATATATACAAATTTACAAGAGTATAACCTCACCCACACAACCACCCCTAAACACAGAGGGGAGGGAGGGAGGGTAATTGGACTGCAGCAATGTGAATCTTCGAACATCTACATTTATGGTAGGTACAAAACTGTACTATGTTCTTCATACCACATTGCTGCAGTCCTAACACTTGGGTAGAATCCCAAAGCAGAGGTAAGGGAGGCTGGCAAATCATAAGGAAGCAGGAGCTGACAACATGCCCTGCAAAATAGCCGTGGCAAAACCAGCCCTAGATTTAGAGTAGAGAGGAAGGTGGTAATGCTTAGAGAAAGTATGCACTGAACTCCAAGTAGCTGCCTCCAAAATATCCTTAGTTGCCACCCCCCTTAGAAATGCTGTAGAAGTGGCAGTAGCCCTAGTGGAATGAGGCCTAATCCCAGCTGGAATCTCCTTGCCATGATGGGAATAACAAAATGCAATGCAAAACCCAATCCACTTAGAAATAGTTTGTTTTGACACAGGCTTGCCCTGAGAACTCAAAGCAAAAGAAACAAACAACTGCTGAGACTGCCTAAAATCCTTAGTCCTGCTTAAATAATAACGCAACTGCCTGTGTACATCTAAAGTGTGCAAAATCTTTTCCCCTTATTTTGGGGATCTGCATAAAAGGTAGGCAAATGAATAGTTTGGTTTAAAGCCACACTAGAAACCACTTTAGGCATAAAGGAAGGATTAGTACGTAAAGATACCCTATCCTTATGGAAAATCAGGAAAGGCTCAACCGCCATAAGGGCCTGCAATTCAGACACCCTTCTTGCAGATGTAATGGCTAACAAAAAAGCAGTCTTCCATGACAAATATTTCAATTCAGCAGTAGCTGCAGGCTCAAAAGGTTGTAGAGTGAGTTTCTCCAACACAAAATTGAGGTCCCAAGCAGGAGTGGGAGCTCTACGTGGGTCTTATATTCTTTGCCCTCTAAGAAATTGCTTGAACAAAGGATGAGAAAACAATGGAGGGTCACAATCATAGTGAGCTGAAATTGCTGCAGCATGAATCTTAATGGAAGAGAAAGACAAACCTTTGTCCAATAACTCAGTAAGATATTGAAGAGCCACACTCAAATTCGGCTCAGAAACATCCAAATCCTTTGCTGCACACCAAAATAAAAATCTCTTCCATTTTCCTGCGTACACTTTCCTTGTACTAGGTCTTCTGGCTTCCATAATCACATTCAAAACTTGTTGAGGAAGCTGAGACCTGCTATGGTTCAAAACAGAATATGCCAAGCTGTTAGATGAAGAGAGTGAAGCTTGACATTGAGCAGATGCCCGTCCTTCTGAGACAATAGGTGTGGAATCAAAGGTAAGGGCCATGGAGGCTTCCTTACCAGACTCCTCAGCAATGGGTACCAGTGCTGCCGAGGCCAATCCGGAGCTATTGAAATCATCCTTGGCTTGTCTTGTCTGACCTTTAGAAGTACCTTTGGAAGGAGAGGCAGAGGTGGAAAGGCATACACATGAAGATTTTTCCAACTGAAAGAAAGAGCATCCGCTTTCCAGGCTGTGTGATGAAACCTTTTCGTGCAAAACTTTGGCAGCTGGTGGTTTAGTGGAGAAGCGAACAGATCTATGTCTGGAGTTCCCCATGACACTGTCAATGTCTGAAATACATGAAGATCCAGTTTCCACTCGTGGGGATCCATGATTTGCCTGCTTAACACATCTGCTAAGGAGTTCTGTGCTCCTGGCAGAAACCTTGCTTGAAGATTCAGCTGCAAGCTTAACGCAGTCTCCCACAAAATCATTGCTTGCCTGCATAGAGGATAAGAATGTGTTCCCCCTTGTTTGTTGATGTACCACATGACAGTTGTGTTGTCTGTTAGAATCAACACCTGCCCTGGAAGAAGTAAATCCTTGAAAGCCAGTAATGCAAACTGGACTGCTAACATCTCCTTCATGTTGATATGTAGATGCTGCAGTCTGGCAGGCCACTTGTCTTGTATCCACTTTCCATTCAGATGAGCTCCCAAGCTGTGTCTGAGGCATCTGTCGTTAGAATCTGACTCGCCTCTGGCCGGGTCACAGAGAGTCCCTTGTTTAGGTGACATTCCTGAGCCCACCACAAAAATTCCTTTTGAATGCAAGGTATTATTTGAATGACAGTGTCCAAATCCTGGCAGTGCTGTGTCCATACATTTTGAGATACCATTGTAGCTTCCTCATATGCAGTTTGGCATTGGGAAGTACCAGAATACAAGATGCCATGAACCCTAAGGCTTGAAGGACTGTCCTTGCAGTCAGCCCGGACTGATGAGATAGTTGATGGAAGTAAAGAGAAAGATTCTTTTGTTTGTCCAGGGTTAAAAAGGCCATCTGGGTTGCTGTATTCAGTCTCACACCCAGAAAGCACATGTCTTGAGAGGGTACTAGACTGAACTTTATTTCGTTCACAGAATACCCTAGGCATCTTAGCACTGCTATCACATATTCCAAATGCTGAAGAAGCACGTCCCTTCCTTGAGCCAGAATCAGGCAATCGTCCAGATAAGGATAGATTTGTATTCCTTTTAGCCTGAAGAAAGCTATCACTGGAGCCAGAACCTTTGTGAATACTCTGGGCGCAGTAGATAAGCCAAAGGGCAATGCAGAGAACTGATAATGAGAATTCCCAGCTCGAAAACGCAGATACTTCCTGCAAATTAGTCTGATAGGAACATGAAGGTAAGCTTCCTTGAGATCCAAAGTTACCATCCAGTGATCTTTGCCCAGCAGAGGTAAAAGCTGTTGTAACATCAACATTTTGAACTTGGGAATGTCCAGATAAGTGTTGAGGATAGACAGATCCAAAATTGGTCTCCACGTGTTCCCCTTTTTTGGTACTAGGAACAGGCGAGAATAAAATCCTAGGCCCCTTTCTGGCACAGGAACCGGCTGAATGGCCCCTATTTGGAGCAACAGAGAAATTTGCTTGTGAGCCTCTTTCCTTTGTTGAGGAGGAATGTCTGGCATGCCTTTGAAAGGAGGCAAGGTATGGAAATAAAACCTGTAACCGTGGTGAATGATATCCAATACCCATCTGTCTTGGGTAATTAAACTCCAGTTTTCTTTGAAAAGTGCCAACCTTCCTCCCAAAGGTGCTGCCAGCCGAGAAGATTCTGGCAGCTGAAAAGGCAGGTCATTGTGTCTGTTTACGAAAGGACTGACCCCTGCCCTCACCAGAAGACTGAGCAGGTGAACTCCTGTTCTAGGCCTAAAAGAACCTTGAGCTCTGCCTCTACCACGTCTAGACCTACCCCTAGACTGGGAATCATAAGCAGGATATGTCCACCCCTTGGTAGGCCAATTTCTACTAAACTTCGGAGGCTGAACCTGCCAAAAATCTTTAACAGTCTGCATAGACTTAGCCTTGTCTTCCATTTTCTTTAGAACTGCTTCCACAGGCGAACCAAACAACACATCAGATTGTAAAGGAGCATCTAAAATCCTTGTTTTCACATGCTCAGCTAAATTCTGATCCCTCAACCAGGCGTGCCTGCGAAGAACCGAACCAGTGGCAGCCACCCTCGAAGAGGCCTGCACAGCATCAAAACCACATTGCAAAGAATGCTTACCCACCTGTTCAGAAACATGAACTAAATCCTGCAACTCTTTACACTCAATACCTTCCGCCAAAGCATCTACCTTAGACTTTAATTGTGAAAGGAGATAATTTTGGTATTTCAACATGTGAAACTGGCAATTCAAAGCTCTCATGGCCAAAGTGGAAGAAGTATACACTTTCTTTCCCCAGCTATCCAAAGCCCTAGCCTCTTTATCTGGAGGAACAGGATTTTTAACAACAGAAGCCTTAACACCTTTAGGCCCCTGTGAAACAGTTTCTGGGTCTGCCCTAGGACTCTTAAAAAGATACTTATGAGCTTCAGGCACCCTATAATATCTATCTGGTTTAACTGGAGCAGGAGGCAAAGAGTCAGGGTTCAGAGAAGCCTCTGCAAAACATCCTCTACCACATCTAGAACAGGAGGTATAGCTAAAGGCCTATGCTGGGGTAGAAACAAAATTCCCTAAGCCTTTTCCTGGAATCAGAGAAATCCTGACCTTCCCATTTAAAATGCTCCCTCATGGAATGAAGAGTCTCTGAAAATGAAAAATCCTCAGGAGGAGAAGCAGAAGGAGTAGAATCATCTACATCAGAATCAGAGTAAGGGAATACTCCTGCAAGTCTTCAGTCAAGACTCAGAAGCATCCGAACACTGCTCAAAACTCCCAAGCTCAGGTTCCACCCTAGGCCTCTTATCAGGAGGGGGCATAGAACCTCTAATCATTGTAATCAAATCTTCTGCCATCTTAAGCATATGCTTCTTAGGTACAGACCCTGAAGAACTAGGGGTAACTCCTGAAACAAAACCTGGCCTGCCCCTGGGAGAAGCCTTGGAAACAGCAGGGGAGGGCCTAACCACCTTAGGAAGGGAGGGAAGAACAGCTACCTGAGAAGCCCCTTCCGCCTGGCCTACCTCCTGAGAGGTCACATCTTGCAGTAATAAAGTCTCTCCCTGGGATTCCAAAGAAATTTCTGGCTGAACCCCTGGCTCCACCGAGCCCTCTAAAGAACCGACGTCCGGGACGGACGGTTCTTCCAGCCTAGGCTTTGCTGTTTTGTCCTTGCGCTTTTTTGATGAAGCGGGCGTCGGAGCATCCGACGGCATTTTATAATTACACCACTTCCCAAAAACTAACCTGGCACAATCTAATCTTCTCTTTATAGTGCGTTTGTTAAATCTAGCACAAGAGCGACAGCCAACAACGTCGTGCTCAGGCCCTAGGCAAGGTATACACAAGGTATGGTAATCCCTATGAGGTATCTGTTTCCCACAAGAAATACAGTTATTCACTTTTTCTGACATCCGGTAAAATACTGAGGCAAGAAAAAAACAAAATAATCCCCAACGGGGTACTTAGCCAATTTGGATTCGGTCTGAAACTCCGACTTCGGAAAATCTCAGAACGCCAACCTGCACTTGCAAAACTGCTTCTGCATTGGACCATGCGGCAAAAAAGACTGAGGATATGACGTCGGTCATGCGCATTTGTACCCTGACGTCCTGACGTCAGACTAATGCGCCTTGACCGGCGTCAGCCATATACTTTGGTATTCGGGCCGACTGGGACAGCGGACTACCCAAGTGTTAGGACTGCAGCAATGTGGTATGAAGAACATCATGACTTGAGCAGGTAAGAAACACACTCTATGATATTTCTAGTAGGAGCATGTGCATTACTGTTACCTTGTTCAGTGGGTTTAAAATAGGTATCATGAGCCAAGGTTCCAGTGCATATCTTGCATCCCCCTCTAGATGTCATCACGTAAAGTCACCCAGAGAAAACCTTAGATACAGACCACAGGTGTGACATATGTGGGAGTTGTGAAAACTGCCAGGGTTACCTGTGCACACATTATAGATGATGCCTTGTGCATTAGAGACCACCTGACAGTTAATAGTCTTTTCTGTTTGTGTACCTCTTTCTCAGTTTGGGAGGTGGAGCTTTTATTTCAATGTGTGTACAGTCTATAGCCCCCAGAACCTCAGGAAAATGTATTATGCCATAGAAATTTTGCATGGTGATAGCTTTTTCCCCTGGGGCACAGTGAAAGCAGTTATGCTCCCCTATATGTTACAGAATTGCATTAAAAAACTAGTTGAGTATTTTTGAGACAGCATCCCATCACACTCCCATTGTGTCCCTGTGGGTTTCTGAAAGGTCCTTATAACTAGTATACATAATGCAACACATACCTTGGTTTCCACTGGGATGGAATCTGTGTGATTCCCATGGGGGTCTCATGTGAGACCAACATATATTTGCTATTTGCTCTGTGGTATCCCTGTACACCCTATAGTGCTCTATTATGTATGTGTCATGGAATCCAAGGTAAGTCAAACATTGTCTGAACAACCTATGCCTTCTGGGCTAAGGTCCAGCAGCAACGGCAGCATTACCTTGTATTAGAGTCTGTTGCACATAGGTTCATAGGAGGTTACTAGGCTAGTGGCCCTACAGCCCTAACAAGCCTAGTCATGTTAATTCCAAGTTACCTCAATTATCCTTGGCTAGATAGATGTAATTCACAGAGCGAGTCTATGATAAACACCAGCTGCCCCTGTCCATGAGGGACATGGGTGCCACCTCCATGGTGAATTTGCAATCTTCCATCCATTTGTCCAGGTTGTGCTTGAATAGGGTCATTGAGGAGCTCTGCTTCACATAAAGTGGAAGTTTATTCTGGGAGATATATCTGTCTCTCCAGCATGTTTTGTTAATATCACAGGTAGGTTAAGATCCCTAGAACAAGTGACTCTTGTGCCATTTGACTTGTGGATGTGCAGCATATCCATCAGGGCTGAGTCAGAGACTGTCCTGTAGGCCAGTCACAAGTTGCCTGTCAGTAGCCTGTATGATATAGAGTACAGTGACAGGGCTTTCAGCCTATCCACATAAGTCATGGTTTGGAGGTCCTGTATTTTCTTAGTGAGAAACCTCTGTGGTCTTTCCAGCTGCTGCAAGTATCTGGTGAGGTACATGCAGAAGGTAGCATTGTACTCTATTAATGGTCTGATGATGGTCAAGTACACTGGAGTTATAACATCCTTAGACCTGGATGCAATGCCCTAACTTATGAGATGAGCAACATAGAAGGCTTTCCTTATCACTGTGGAAAGTTGGTGGTTGAAGTTTCAGATTGCTATGTACCTGTGTTCTCAGATCTCACACCACTGGGTTTGAACTTAGGGGGTGCTGTCAATATTGTAATTAGCAGGGAATTCTGCTATGCCAAAGGGGATAATATTGCACTTTTTTGCATTAGCTTTAGACTGTGGCTATGGCACCAGTCATTTCTCTGTGTTTCCCCTTCTTGTAATATGCTAACATCAATGGGGGACTCAATGATTGCACTCAATTTGCAATCATCAGCAAACCTGGTAAGCCAAAAGCCATCTATTTTAGTCTGGACTTCTGAGAATTAGATTTCAAACAGTAAAGGGCCTAGCACAGATCCTTGTGGTATGCCATTGGTGATGGGTCTACTGGTAGAGGTGGAGTCACCAACTTTGACAATATGTGTTCTGTTGGTGAGCCAATTGGCTACCCATCTAGTGACGTAATGGTTAATTCCCAGCTGGGAGAGTTTCTCAATGATACCTGAGTGGGAGATTGTGTCAAAAGGCTTGGCTAGGTCAAGATAGGCAGTATGCACTGTCGGACCTTCATTCAGGACTTTGGTGACTTTTTCAAAGAAGTCTACTAGGTTTAATAAGCATGATATACCCTTACCAAAGCCAAACTGGGTTAGATCTACAGTTTGAAGGTTGCCTATGTCCTTGTTATGCTCCATGGTGATTCTTTCCATGGCCTTGCAGATGAGGCTGGTTAGACTTATGGGTCTATAGTTCCTAAGGTTGGTTGATGGACCCCTTTTGTGCAAGGGGATTACTATTGCTGTTTTCCATGCTGCTGGAACAAACCAGTTCTCAGGCTATAGTTAAAGAAAATGTCAAGTGGGTCCACTATGTCCTGTTTCAAATTGCTTAATAAGCAACCTGGGATGTTATCTGGTCCCATTGACGCCATGTTTTTGATCTTGGAGAGTGCAGATATGACCTGATCGTTAGAGATACTAGGCAGAGGACTGGTATCAGGTGTGCTTTGGGTATGGCTGGTGAGGACAGGGGGGTGACATTTGCGCCAAAGCTGTCAGCTAACAGGTTGGCAATTTCCTCTAGTATAGTAGGAGTGATACCATCTACTACAAGTTTGGTGCATAGCTAGGCATTCCCTTTTAGATTTCGGATGTATTTAAAGAATGCGGTCAGACACAGCTGAGTTTATAGAGTTGCTTAAGTGTTTATTCAGGGGATTTGTGTACACCTGTGCATAGAAGTCATTGTTGTGATTGTGGGGAGTATAAAACTTTTTATACCATCGCTTAGTAGACTGTAGTTTGCTTTGGAAAAGATTTTAGCTTTTTTGCTCCTGTGGTAGTGACAGGTTCAATAGTTACTTTGAAGAAGACTGATTTACGGTCCAACCTTACCAGGGAGGACATCACACAAGGGAGAGTGCAGTGACCCCTCCCCCATATTGGTGAGTATGAGGTCTAGGGCATTTGAGCCCCTTGTGGAGTTGTAGACTATCTGTTCCAGAGCATTTGTATTGACAAAGTCCAGGAACCTCAGGATGAGCATGTTTGTGTTCATGTATGTCACCCAGACAATAGAAGAATAATTGAAATCTTCCATGACTAAGGTGTTGAGCTGTATGGTGAATGACTTCAGTAAGTCCCGGTAGGCCTTGTGCTTTTCTTGATTTATGGTGGGGGACCTATAGCTAGCAATGATATGGTAGGGTATTTTGCCTATAGTTAATTGGACATGGAGTAGTTTGAGCAAATCATACGGTTTGGCCAGACTTGAGGTGTACTTGGCTTTAATAAAGCTGGATATACCTCCACCTTTGGTTCTTTCATGCTCATTTGTAGGTCTGAATGTGAGGAAGGCATTGTAGCTTTACATGGCTGGTGTTTCCTCAGTGGCCTTGAACCATACCTCAGTGACTGCACAGACATCATCATCTTATAAGGTGAGGAATGCTTCCAGGGAGTGTGGTTTCATGTTTAGACTCCTGGCATTAAACAACAGAACCTTGAGTTTGTCTTGAGTGGATTTTGTTATGTCCAAAATTTTGTTGTTTTGACATTGCCTAAAAATACACTATGGGGGAGGCAAGCACCTTTGCCAGTATCAGAATGCCTAGAGGAGACAGGTGCAGACCATCTCTGGCAAAGCACCATGGCCTGTCAGTCATATCTTCCTAGGTTGACAGATACTGGATTCCCCTGGACTGACACCACAAGCTAAGCCAATTGTTGAAGTTGATAATTTTTTGTTTATATTGTGGCATCATCCTGCATGAAGATAGAATGCTGCTTAGGGCTAAGGTCATACCTGCCTGGGACACATAATCTGAGACTTTAGTCATGTCTATCTTCATATAGTCCAGAGAGGTATGTCTTAAGTCATTCACCCCAACATGGACTAAGACAGAATCATCACGGTACTTGTTGTTGAGTGACTTGAGTGCATGTGTGATTTGATGGCTCTTGGCACCTGACAGGCAGCTGATTGTGACATTCTCCTTGTCCAGCCTGGTGAGGGGGACATCTGTGTGTTTCACTATGGAGTTGCCTATGACCAAGACTTTAGGTTTTGAGGTGTTTTGCCTTAGGGCTTATTTGCTGAGACACTGGTGTATGTGTTATTATGTGTACTGGTTTCTATTTGCATAGCAGTGTGTACAAGTGGTTTAAATTTGGGGGGGGGTCTCTGATCTTTTTGTAGGCTTCTAGTGAGTATCTCCGTGTATGTGGGCTTCTGTGTCATGACCTTATTTTGTGTGAGAGGTGAAGTGTGTGTGTACTGACAACCTGTTTGATGTCCGGTTTGTTGTTAGTGACAGAACTGATTCCAATTTCATAGTGTAATTACATCTCCCACATAGGGTATTTGTTTGCTATAGGAGTAAGGGGTTGTCAGTATCTTCTTCTTCGTTCATCTGTTTCTATTAGGGGTCACCACAGTGGCTGTTTCCATTTCTTTCTGCCTCTGCATCTTGCTCTGCCACACCAACCACCTGCATGTCCTCTCTCACCACATCCATAAACCTCATCTTAGGCTTTTGTCTTTTCCTCTTACTTGGCAGCTCCATCCTTAGCAACCTTCTCCCAATATGGCCAGCATCCCTTCTCAGCACATGTCCAAACCAATGCAATCTTGCCTCTCTGGCTTTGTCTCCAAACCATCCAACCCGAGCTGACCCTCTAATATACTGATTCCTAATCCTGTCCATCCTCGTCACACACAATGAAAATCTTGACATCTTTAACTCTGCCACCTCCATCTCTAACTTCTGTCTTTTCATCAATGCCACTATTTCCAATCCATATAACATAGCTGGCCTCACTACCCTCTTGTAGAACTTCCCTTTTACTCTTAGTGGTACCCGTCTGTCACAAATCACTCCCGACACTCTTCTCCATCTACTCCACCCTGCCTGTACTCTCTTCTTCATGTCTCTTCTACACTCACCATTACCCTGAACTGTTGATCCCAAGTATTTAAACTGTGTCCATATTAGATGATCGAACTTTTAAAAGTTTTAACGTCATATGGTCGACACCATATGATCGAACTTTTAAAAATTGGAAAATCTAATAAAAAAATAAACCACAGAAAAAAACCTACCTGAACATTTTAAGCAGGGGGAAAGCACTCCTGCACTCTCCACACCCCCTGCTCTTTAAATATACCAACTCCAAGATCGCACTACAGTGCAGAAAAGGGAAATCTTCCCATTCCACATTGTACGGAGATCTCCGTTGAAACGTTCAAACTTTTTAAAGTTCGATCATATGGTGTCGACCATGTGACTTTCAACCTTTTAAAAGTTGATCACATAATATAGACCCTTTAAGCTCATCCACCTTCAACTGTACTCCCTGCATCCTCACCATTCCTCCATCCTCCCTCTCATTCACACACACATTCTGTCTTAGTCCTGCTGACCTTCATTCCTCTCCTCTCTAGAGCATATCTCCACGTCTTCAGGGTCTCCTCAACCTGTTCCCTGCTCTCACTACAGATCACGATGTCCTCTGCAAACATCATAGTCCACTGGGACTCCTGTCTGATCTCATCTGTCAACCTGTCAGTCACCATTGAAAATAAGAAATGGCTCAGATCTGATCCTTGATGTAATCCCACCTCCACTTTGAACACATCTGTCACTCATACTGCAGACCTCACCGCTGTAACACTATTCTTGTAGATAGCCTGTACCACTCTTACATACTTCTTTGCCACCCCCAACTTCCTCATACAGTACCACAACTCCTATCTAGGCACCCTGTGATATGCTTTCTCTAAGTCTACAAAGACACAATGTATCTCCTTCCGATCCTCTCTATACTTCAACAAACTCAGAGCAATCATCACATCTGTAGTGCTCTTTCCCGACATGAAACCATACTGCTGATCACTAATCATCACCTCCCTTCTTAAACTACTCTTTCCCATAACTTCATGCTGACTGATTAATTTTATCCCTCTGTAGTTACTACAGCTGTGCACATCATTATTCTTAAAAATCGGTACCAAAACACTTCCTTTCCACTCCTCAGGCATCTTCTCACTTTCCAAGACTTCATTAAACAATCTGGTTAAACACTCCACTGCCATCTCTCCTAAACACCTCCTATACATGAGGCAGTCACTACATTGCCTCAGGATGCCCATGTCAATCAGGCAGGCTGGTGAAATTATGGGAAACTGTCTGTCCATTATAGCAGTTTTTTACTGTATGTACTATTAGGGGAGGGAGTAGGTTAGTCTGACCAGTTTTTGCGCTATGACTAACAAAGGTGCTTGTTCTATACAAGGCGATGGATGATAAGTGTGACAACACTGCTCAGTGGACCCGTAGTGTAGAAGGAAAGCTTGGGAGAGTTCCACTGACAGATGTCTAGGGAAAAATTGAGTTTCAAGGCATTTGTGTATATACAGGGCACCACTAACAACTGTTGCATGGTGTGATGCAACATGCAAATGTGAGGCTTAAATACAGTTGAAATTAAAACACCTTTAAGCAAATCTATCAATAGAAAATGGCACAATGAACCTTTCTCCAGCAATCCCCAGCTCAGACAAGGCTGGATCCATGCTCTTCTGTCATAAGGGTGCAGGGGACCCCTCCTTAAAGTAAGATGGATAGTTTAGTTTTCAAGTGTATCAATAACAGGCAAGATTTCACAGGTCTGAATCTAGTCTATGCTACCTAGGTATCAGAACAGTGCAAATCCAGTGCAGAGAATGAAGCAGTCACAAACAGTAAAACAGTAAAAAGAAACAGAAATGATGTAGCAATTCAATAAAATACAGTTCAAAAAGTGTAGATGAATCACAAAATATACTTATTTTCTTGTTTTTTTTTTTTTTTTGCCTTGGATTAAAGCAAAATCACTCTGGACCTCTGGCAAAGGATGCCAAACCTAGAACAGCTACAGTCAATTGAGTGCAAACCACAGAAACATGAGGCTTAAATACAGGTGAAATTAAACACTTTTAAGCTAATCTACCAATAGGAAAGTACATAATGAACCTTCCTCCAGTAAGCCCCAGCTCAGGCAAAGCTGGATCCACGCTCTTCTGCCAAAAGGGTGCAGGGGAGCCCTCCTTAATGTAAGATGGCTAGTTTAGTGCTCAAGTGTATCAATAACAGGTAGATTCAGCAGGTCTGAATCTAGTTTATGCTATCTAGGTATCAGAACAGTGCAAATCAAGTGGAGAGAAGTGCAAAATTAAAAAGAAAACTTAGAGCCCCTTTGTGTGTTTTCCAGCTCAGATAGACCAGGTAAACACCTACTGCCACTAGATGAATAATCTCAGTCCACTTAATGTAAAAGCACATTAAAGGGGCTCCTATTAGAAGACTGAAGACGCATTCTTTTGAATGTGTCTTGATCGAACATAAAAGACTGAAACGGTAAAATATGGAAGCAGCATACAAGCGAATTCTTTTCCTGGGAAAGAATTTGCTTGGCTGCTTTGGTACTTTGCAGTTTTCGACACTGTAGTGCGGTCTCAGCGTTGGTATATTTAAGTATGGGGGGTGTGCGGGCGAGCTTCTAACTTAATGTAATGTTATAAAGTGTTTTTTTTTTTTTTTTTGTTGGAACAGCAATTTTTTCCCTTGAAAAAAATCGCTGTTCTGACAGTTCGATATTGTAAGCTTTCAATTACATAGGGTCAATTAATCACAATTTGCTTTTTTAAGTGTTCAGTGATGTAATATAGACCCCATTAAAGAAGTATCTGGAGTGAAATGCTACCACAAACAACTTAAACAGTATGAAATGCTACCACAGACAAACCTAAAGATATAGATACAGCAGTGTACTTTGTACAGCTTATAAAAGTGATTATTCAATAAAAGTACTTCACTTTGAATAAATGAGCCAAGAGCCACTCAGTTGTACAGAATTTATAAAGGCACTAAAAAACAAAATAAGTGGATTAATAAGCTCTCCAGCCAAAAAAACTAAATGCAGAAATCTCAAATGTTTCCTCAACCTACACAGACCAGGCTACCTGCCAGTGCACTAGATGGAAAATTTACATACCTCTTTTGATAGTAAAACAATTGTTTGCTAGAGTGCAAAAATACACTACTTTAATCAACATACTGATTTGTAATGGCTGTAGCAACCCCTAACATTTTTAGAGTTCCCTTATGACTGTATTCCAGCATGTCTTGGAATACATGGTTAAAGTTTAGAGTATAGGTATTACTTTTATACATTAGTGAATCACTATGTCATGATTATTTGCTTCATTAGCATGTAATTTGATTCATTATTCACTCAGCAAAAATCTGTCAACTAATCCCTAGGTCCTTTACAATAATCCCATACTACAAGCCAATTCCTCACTTCTCCACAGTAGAGCTACTAGTAACCTTCTAAAACTTAAAGACTGCAAAACCCTTTGCATAATAGTCATATACATTCCCCAGGCAATAATACTCCCATTCTTGAAGAAATTCTCGCCTACACTACAAGCAATATAAAAATGAAACCATCATCCTAGGTGATATCAATATTAATTGGCTAGATATATCCACTAAAAAACCCTCTACTGATATTAACTTTCACATCTATACTCAGCTAATCTCTGATATTACAAGACACAATACAAAGGTAAACAAAGGCTCTATCTTGGATTGGATCTTGGTTTCTGACCCAGAAAAAATTGCCACCTCAGGGACTATACCAAATAGTATCAGCGATCACTCTCCAGCATTCATAATATGTAAGCATATCTCTATACTAAACTTCCACCAATATAGATACACCAGAGATCTATCCCATTTCTCTCAAAACACCTTCAGTGACAGACTGCAAAAAACTAACTGGAGCCCACTAAAACTTCTCCCACTCAATGAAGCTGTAGAATTCTTTAATTCTACATTTGTTAGGATCCTAAATAGTCATGACCCACTCCGGTTACAAATTATCAAGTCAAAACATGCAATTTGGCTTTCAAAGTCCACAAAGCAAGTAGTGTCTGCTAGGGACAAAGCCTGGAAAGCCTGGCCAAAAAACAAAACACTGTCTAACCTCAATCCATATAAACAACTCCGTAACCAGGCCAAACGCCTAATTATCAAAAACAAAAAAGAATACTTCCAGGCTATCCAAGACCAACATAAACTAAACTCCAAGAAATTTTGGGGAGCAATCAACTCCTACTCCACCCTGGAACTAACAACAATCCATGTCCAAACCCAGAAAAAAACACCCTCTGATATAGCCTCCCTCTTTAACACTTACTTCGACACCATAAAAAAACTTCCTACCATCTTTCCACCTATTAAGGCTGACTCGCCAGGTACACCACCTTTGCATTCCCCTACAAATCCTCTACCTTTTTTTCCTCTACCTTCTTTCACACTAACACCCATTCCGACCTCCACTATTAAAAAACGTCTTCACAAACTCAAACCCTGTACCAACGCCCCTGCTAACTTACCCGCAGAATACTTACAACTCTCAGACTCTTTCATTGTATATCCTATCAGCATCATCTTAAACAGATCCATTCAGGAATCCTGCATACCTGATATCTGGAAAAAAGTATTTATTCTACCACTTCACAAAGGCGGCAATAACTCTGAAATCTGAAATTTCCGTCCCATTGCCATTCTCTCCCTAGTCTCCAAAATTTTAGAGAAATGTATTCACATTAAGCTCCTCAGTCACCTGATAGAACACCATTTCGTCTCTCCCACTCAACATGGCTTTAGACCTGGACATAGTACTAACACTGCCCTTCCTTGACACAGTAAACAGAGCTCGAGGTGCTGGATGCTTAGTCTCAGCATTATTTCTAGATCTATCAAAACCATTCAACACTATATCACACTCCCTCCTGCTTAATAAACTTGCTAATCTTGGGCTATCTCCCCCTACCCTACAATGGCTTACTAGCTATCTCAGTAACAGGCAGCAATCTACTAAATGGCTACACTCTTCCTCCCCTTTCTTAACTGCAAATACAGGTGTCCCCGAAGGCTCAATACCAGGACCCCTCTTATTTGTCAATAACATTCATTCCTCTCTCACCCACAGTACTGTCATCCAATATGCAGATGACTCAACTATCATCTGATCTGCTAAATCTGCCTCCACTCCACAGCATCTCACCCAAGAAGCATTTACTTCCAAGGAAACCTGGATGTCTCAGAACCATCTCACTCTCAACCCCAATAAAACAAAACTTTTAATATTTACCCCCACAAAATCCAGCTCTGTTGACAAGTCACAATTTACCACTCACTCCCAAAATAACACCCTTATTGAATTTGTCCGCAGCACCAAATTACCAAGAGTCGTCACTGACGACAAATTAACGTTCGACCTTCACCCTACAGTAACATAAAAAAAAAAAAAAAAACATCAGAAAGTAGGTGCCTTATACAGGCACAACTATTTTCTTAGTCTCACCACAAAAAAGGCTCTGGCCTCATCCTTCCTGCTTCCAACACTTCTATACAGCACTCCTATCCTCACCAATCTACAGTCCTCCTTGAGAACAAAACTAGACTCTTGCTACAACAAAGTCGCCAAATTTGCCACAAATGATAAATATTCTACTCATCACTGTTCCTCTCTGCATCAACTAAATTGGCTAGAATCCCAACACTAGCTCACATTCTTACAATTAACTACAGCCCACGAGCTCATCTACCACCCAGAAACCTGCCTTTCCCTCTCTTCCATACTGCCCATGTACCATCTGATCCGGCTCCTTATGTCTGAAAACAAAATGTTACTATCAGTAGAGAAACCAAGCTCTCAGCCAGCCAAATGTTGTATTCCTGTAATGTCTCTAAGGCATGGAAGAAGCTCCCTCCATCACTCAGAACAATAAGCAACCTGGCCTCCTTTAAAAAATCCCTCAAACTGTATCTCTCCTCACAATGGCTATGCTCCTGTTCCCAAACACTCAACCCCAACTCCTGATTTCTCCTCCAAGTGCTATGCCTCTAACTATCACATCATCTCCTTCACTCTACCTACGTAATGCTTACCTGTCACTTTCACCTGTCCTTTCCACCCTCTGCACTTCCGTCTCCCACTATAATTACTCTGTATTTAATCTCCTCACAGCTATGCACCTGCAGATATATTACTTTCATGTGTACTTGAATACACTCTATGTACCATTGTAAATATCATTCACTAACATCTTCACTGAAATATATGCCATTTATTACTTCTATATGTATACAATGATTGTATTTTTTGCACTGCTGCTTCTACTACCAATTTCATGCAATGTAATTGTACTGTATGATTTTTTTTTCTAGTTATATTTTCTTTGTATGTACCTTTGTGGAGCTTTTCTCCCCAGGCCTCCACTGAAAATGGGCTCATTTCTGGCCCTGTGGACTTTCCCAGTTAACAAATGCAATAACTAAATAAATAAATAAATACATAAATAAATAAAAATAAATAAATAAATAAATAATCTTTGTTTTGCAGGCAGGTGCAACGTGTACTGCTGTTTGCTGAATCACAAACAGCTCACTCTTCACTGCTGATCATGCAAACGGGCTTAGTGAGACTTGTATGCATTCGTGAATCCTAGCATTTTCACATCTACAAGTGTTCATGTTCAGGCAGCACTGCATACACTTTTGTAGAATCTCACTGGGCTCACATGGTGAACCCAAGAAACAGGGTCATTGAAGTTACTCTGGTGTGGCAAATAGTAGTTATCTTTGCAGAAAGTCAGTGAACATAAAGCACACATAATACAGGATGTGTGAAGAGCAATGATGATGATGATGATAATGATGAAGAGTTCTCTGATGATGGCTATATTACAAAATTGTCCTATAACAAAATTAAGAAAACTGCAACAAACAGGTAATGAAAATCTACACATGGTACTCATGAGTTTATTTTTTAAAGAATTACTTTTTGAACATCTCAGAAAAAGGAAAGGATGTGCAACATCATTTTCATAGGATCCAGCCTATACTGCACACAAAGCACTTATAGGAAATACAGAAAGGGTAGACTCTGTCATATGTAGTATATACACCTAACAAAATGATCTTTAGAAATATGAACATTTTGCAGTGCTGCTTAAACCACAGCTGTCTCCCACATTAGTAATACAGGCATCGTTGTCTTATCATAATCACTACACATACATAATAACGTAGCAATGTTCTATCTTCACTGGATGCATCATCACTGTATGGCATGCACTATTCACTTAAATAATGAACTCATTTACTTTACCTAACAGGGAAGCCAGTACTTGTTCTGCTGTCTACAGATGGCACAATGTTGAAACACCTCTCATTTCCTCAATCACCCCCAAGGAGACATTTCTCATTGTGGTAATTTATACGTTGCCTGGATACAATCATATATAGATTATCACCTGTTATCTTTAGTCTCATACAATCTGTTTCTTCTGCAAAATGTAAAATCCTGTTATTGAACCTGGTATCCACAGACTCCTAAGTTATTCTTCATATCCTAATACAGTTAAATAACCCTCATTACCCTTTATAGTCCACAATCAAATATTTTAAAAATCTTCACTCCTGGTCTGTACCAGCATATTCTCCATATCCTTCTATAACATAGGTTCATAGGTATGTACTAGGCTAATGGCCCTGGAGCCTTTACAAGCCTAGCCTATAGAAGTGCTCTGGCATCGTGCTGTCTGACATTAGTTCCCAGTGCCTCTATCAAGCAGAGCCACTGCAGTGATTGTCGGGGTGAACTTTCTATTTCCCATCCACTCATTAAGATTTCTCTTGAAGAGGGACAGTGAGGTTCTCTGCTTGACATGTATAAAAAATATATTCCAGAGAATGGGCAGTCTCTGGGTTATGAACCTGTCCCTCCAGCATGTTCTGTTGATTGTGGTAATGAGGTTGAGGTCTCTGGAGTGTGTGGTTTGGGATTTGGATTTCTTTAGATGTAGCATTTCTAACAGAGCTGGGTCAGACATGGCTTTGTAAGTCAAGCAGAGATCTCCTCTTAGTAGATGATATGAGACAGAGAATAGCTGGAGTGTTTTGAGTCTGTCCAGTGGCAATGTGGTGGTCGAAGAAGAGGTTGCTGTCAACCTGTGTCCCCAGATATCTTATAACACCTTCAGTGTTCAGTGGGCTCCCATCGATGTGGTAAATAGTGGGAACTGAGTTTTTCCCAAAGGGGATGACGACACATTTTTTGGCATTAAGCTAAAGGCATAGTTTTGACACCAGTCATTGGTCTCAGTGAGGCCTTTCTGTAGGATGTCTACATCACTTGAGGAGTTAATAATGTCTCCCAGCTTGCAGTCATCTGCGAACTTGGTCAGCCAGAGTCCCTCCATGTTGGTCTGGACTTCTGAGAAGTAGATGCCAAACAGGAGAGGACCCAGGATTGATCCCTGTGGGGCTCCACTCATGACTGGTCTGCAGTCTGACTTGGAGTCCACTACTTTCACACTGTGGGTTCTATCTGTGAAACAATTTGCAACCCACCTAGTGATATAGGGGTTGATGCCTAGTTTGGTGAGTTTATCAATAACTCTTGAGTGGGGAATGGTATCAAAGGCCTTGGCCAGATTGAGGTAGGCTGCATGAACTGTCTTGCCCTTATCCAAAGCTCTGGCGACTGACTCAAATAAGTCAACCTGGTTGAGCAGGCATAATCTACCTTTCACTAAACCAAACTGCATGGGATCTAGAATTTGGGGATTCCCTTTATCCTTGTTAATTAGGTCCATAGTGATGTGCTCCATAGCCTTACATATCAGACTCAACAGGCTAATGGGGCAATAATTCTTTCCATAAATAGGAAAATACTTGAGAACTCTACAGGCATTCCATTTAAGAAAAAACATTACCACTTCCATTACTATTACAATAAAGGAAGCAAAAAAGAAGATTTATTAACATTCCCTTAAAATGAAATGTTTCTATTTTTAGCAATAATAAATCTGTGACATTTAACTGTACAGTTAGAGGTGATTACAACTAGTTTAATAGAGCTGAACCATAACAATACACCAATTAATTGGGGGCAGAGGAGGGATATGGTGGTAGCATAACTGCCACACCTCTAATCCTGAAAACCCTAAAATACAACTTCAAACAGCCTTCGGATTAACTCATAAGTGAGTGGTATTATTCCTTAGTAGGTGACTCCAATTTCAAGCTATCTTTAGCAAGAACAGCATGTTGGCAACCCTCTCAGACTCCACAGAAGCAAAGCACTGCAATCTTGGGAGAGTAAATTTGACGTTAGCCATGCTTCTTAACCATATTCTAGCAAACACAATGGAGATCAAAAACCTGGCAACAAAGAATGCAGAGGCTATCAAAACCCTCATGGCCAAGTAAGAGTTTCTCCACTCAGCCACTACCATTAATGTCACAACTATTGGAGTTCTGCAGGCCAAGTTGGACAAACAGGACACTGACATTGCACATCTTCAAGATGAGTTAGAGGACCTAGGAAATCAGCATCAGTGCAACAATTTACATCTTCTATGCCTGAAGGAAGCAATAGAAACACTGGGACCTTCCTTAAAAAGACATTAGCACTCTTTTTAAATGATCACTGGGAAATAAAAGTAGATAGAGCTGACAGAGCATCAAGAGTACCCTCCCCACACAGAATAAGTCACTGAGACACATAATGTTCTGGTTATTGAATTACGTAGATAAGGAACTGTTGCAAAGGTCAATGGAAGGAATTTGTGCATCTAGACAACAAGAAAATTTGATACAGGAATGTTCTCAGTGTACACTGGCTAAGTGTAAAGCTTATGCAGAAGTCAGATTTCTATGTTATAAAAATTCCATGCCAATGTATTTTAAATATTCAACAAGCCTTGTGATAAAACACAAGGAAAATGTATTTTCTCAATGCCAGACAAAGCTATGAAATATCTGTAGAGCAACACAGTAATGGAGAGTAAACCCAAACTTTCATTGGAGACCAGTTCAAGCAACGTTTTAACACTCCAGTCATCTGTCAAGCCCCTAGGCAATGAGAAGTCTTCAATGCCATGTAGAAACAAGATAATCATATCACCAAGCAAGTTCACAGATATCCAAAGCTCAGTGGAATCAGCTTATCAAAGCCAATGCAGTGGTGATGTCCTGAATAAGGGCACACAATCATCAGAGATGCTAACTCGTAAGGAGGTGGCCAGGCAACTGTTTAACATTCTGACAGGAAACAGCTTCCTGACACTGGAAGAAGAGGACATGGACAACAATAACACTGACTATTCACTTTCCCAGGTAGCTTCAGAAGGCATTCAAGAACCTTTGAATCTTCATCTCCCATCAAAAACACAGTCCATGCTTTTTTATTGTCATTTCAGGTAATAGAGGATGGAACAAATGAGACAGACAGAAGAAAGCAAAGGATAATGCAAAATCATTTTTTTTCAAATATTTTATTAATTTTCAAAAAGACAAAACATAATTTCTACTAGAATACAAATGAA
Organism: Protopterus annectens; assembly: GCF_019279795.1. Taxonomy (NCBI): domain Eukaryota; kingdom Metazoa; phylum Chordata; order Ceratodontiformes; family Protopteridae; genus Protopterus; species Protopterus annectens. Next base: position 413,753,543 of record NC_056732.1, read on the forward strand.
ACAAAAGACAAACTATATACAATATGTACATATGGCCTATATGAAAAAAATGAGAATAACTTAGAGTTAGAGAGAGGTAGTTACACATAACAAAAAAATCTGTGTAATGTCTCCAAGTACTAAGGAGATGTGGAGATTTTTAAAGTCTCAATGAGAGAAAGAACTTTCTTCCAAGGATTGTTGATCCATTTATTTGGGAAGATTCTTGTTTCTTTTACCTTTGTCTCCATATGTATTGTTTCTTCTAGTAGAGTAATAAATTCTTGAAAGTTGGGTTCAGATGGAGTTTTCCATTTTCTTGTAATATATTTTCTAGCAATTGCTAGTATAGTCAATAGTAGATGCAAATTCCTTTTGCTCATAACATTTGTTTCAGTTACATTCAGAAAAATCATGGATTTAGTTAGTATGAAGGAATCTGAAAAAATAGCTTGAAGGAATTTTCCAATCTCCTCCCAGAATTTTTTTATTTTGATACACTCAAAAAATATATGAATCCAATCAGCATTACAATTCTGAGAACATCTCCAACAAAACAATTGTTTAGAAGAGTCCATTTTAGCTATCCTATTGGGGGTGTAAAATGCCCTGTGTAAGAATTTCCATGAAAAAATCTTCCAAGCTTGTAGCAAAATAATATAAGATAATACAAAATCTTGATACACTTCAATCTCTGATTTCACGTCTTTTGGAGTAAACTCCCAGTCACTGGTTAGATGACAGCCAGTAGTTTAGTGCAGGTGACTGTCATAGACAGGTGGCCTGTACCACTTTTTATTAAAGAAAAGACATGGGACTTTTAAGGCCTGAAGTTCAGCCTTAAACATCATCATCATCATCATTATCAACTCCCCTTTTTTCCCCTTTTTCTACATGGGGTTCGGGTGTTGCATCAATTGGTACCATCTCTCTTTCGATTCAGTGCTACTCTCCTACCTTCTTTAACAGTTATGCTTGATGATCATAGGTCTTCTCTGGACCACAAAGTGAATACTTTATCTTAGAAACCTTTATTTAAAACCAAATAAGTGCTTTTGTCTCCCAAACACAGTGAGACTTCATCAGATGTCATTAAAATACAAAATCAGCTTAGATAGATCAGAATCACGGGACACCAATTAAACAATATTATATAATTATTTTAAAGTGCAGACATCAAAACTTATAAAAACAAAAAAAACTAACCAACTTAAAAACATACACCTAATATAAAGAAATAGATATTATTTTACACCTATTCTTACTTCGATGAACATGGAGATGGTGGTGCACCAAGATAACCTATCACAAAGAACACCCTCTGGGAGTAATAACTTTGGTCTATCTTTTATTACAACTTTTGCTATTAATCACAAATGGGTTAGTGATATTATTTTTAAAAAATGAATTATATTAAAAGAAGATCAGATTGTCATGAATAAAATTAGTGACAAGCCCCTGATAGTCTTCAGGAAGGGTCGTAATTTGAAAACTTGGTGGAACACCCTATTTCTCACACCAATAATGCCACAACCTTTTACATGGAAAATGTGGTAGATGCAACTCCTGTCAGTATGTGCTTACAGGTGAATATTTGACATCAGTGGTTACCAATTGAGAATCAAAGGTAAATTTAACTGTAACATAGTGGGTGTTATATATGGAGCATTGTGTCAATGTTGTTCGGCATTTTTATATTGGAAAAACTGAATGTAAATTGAAGAACAGGATTTATGAGCATATTTATGAAATTAACAAAAAGAGATTGACCAATGCCTTGCTTAAGTATTTATCTGAATATCTGGGGAACAACTTCAGATTTGTGGTTATTGAAAAAATAAAACAAAATCTGAGGGGAAGAGCTTGGCAACTTATTTTGGAAAAGAGACAGCTATACTGGATTCTTTTGTTAAAAGCAGTTGGTTGGCCAGGGCTCAATAAACTGGCATCCATCAGATGGATTTTAAAAATGAAAGCACAAAGTAGATAAATTATTTTTTTATTGTAATACTATTTTATGACAGTTTTTACTAACATATTTTAGGTGTATGTTTTACGTTGATTAGTTTTTTGTTTTTATACATTTTGACTTCTGCACTTTAAAATAATTATATAATATATTTTCATTGGTGTCATGTGATTCTGATCTATCAAAGTTGATTTTGTATTTTAATGACATCTGATGAAGTTTCACTGTGTTTAGGAGATGAAAGCACTTATCTGATTTTGAATATAGATTTTGAAGATACAGTATTTACTTTGTGGTCTGGAGTTACCGTCTTTTTTGTTTGTGGTTTAAACATCAGTCTTTTTTGCATTTGCATAAGTCTTCTCTCACATAATCCATCCATCCATCTCTTTGCTGGATGCTCTCATTTCCTCTTACCTTCATCCTGTCTGTTCCAAACTATCTTCACCAGATTGCCTTCTGCTTTCCTGTATGTGCCCGAACTGCCATAATCTTTTCTCCTTGACCTTCTCTGCAATTGGAGATTCTAAGTACTTTGTTCTGATATCCTTATTCCTTCATCTGTCTGATAGTGTGCATCCTGCCACCTGTCTCAGGTATTTTACATGCATCAACTCTAGCTTCCTTAACTGCTCTGCCGTCACTGCCAAGATTTCTGTACCATGCAGTAGTACTGGTCGAGCCAGTTTTGTCCACCTTACTTTTTATCTTCTTTGGCGTTCTTATATGATATACTACCCCTGACACTCTGTGCCAGTTGGCTGCTGACCCTCTGGTTCTAGCTTTGACTTCCTCATTCAGACTTCCATTCTCCTCTACCACCTCTCCCAGATGATTGAAGTGTTTAACCTGTTCCACTATTTTCCCTTCTATCTCATTTCTCAGCTTCTTCTAATTTCCTCCATTTGCTGCCATTACAACTGTCTTATCTGTACTCAGTTTCATCTCATTTGCCTTTAGTTTTTGATCTCATCCCCCTATCTTTTGATGAAATTCTTGTTCAGAGTCTACATATAATGCCTAATTGCCTAAATACAGCAACTTTTTTGATCTGTCCCCACCAGCCTGTTTGCTAATGTAGTCCATCACCAATATGAATAGCAATGGGCAGAGATCTGAACCTTGATGAATACCCACTCTCACTGGGAATCCCTCTGTGAGTCCGAGCACTGTTCATACTTGTGTCATTGGGTCCTTGTACATAGCCTCCACTAATTCTTTTTGACCTTGTCATATGCTTTCTCCAGGTATAGGAATGCCCAACTGGACTCCTCCTTAATGGCTAGATTCTTCTCATCTATCTGTCTCACTGCAAACATGGAGGTGGTTGTACTGCATCCTGATCTGAATCTGAACAGCTTATCTCCCATCTTACTTTTTGCTATTCTGTCCTTAAACATTAGTATTAAACTTTATATTAGATAAGGTTTAATTACAGTTTGTTTAGTAGTGCTTGTTATTTCTAGTTGTGAATCAATAGTTAAGTTTATTTATCTCTAAGATTTATTACTACCATTATGCGGGTTTCTATCACGTAGTCAAACTTTTACAAGTTAGAACCTCATATAGTCGAGACCATAAGTTCGAATTTGTAAAAGCTTGAGCGTTTGAATGGAAATCTCCATAAGCGGAGGTTTCCATTTTGTTCAATGGAGTGCAATCTCGGAGTTGGTATATTTAAGTAGCGGGGGTGTGTTGGGGTGCAGGTGGGCTTGCCCCCTGCTTGAAACAGTTTATTTTGTTTTCTGTTATTTATTTTTTTTATACATAGTCAAAGTTTTGTAACTTCGAACATAATGGTTCGAACATTATGTGTTTGAAGTTATAAGACTTCGACTATGTGATATAGACCCCTGTTATGCCAACTGTAAGGGTGCTAACATTAAACAAAGGAGGCTTATGATCCAGACTACAATGTAATATACTTAATAGGTGGCTGCCTAAACCGGGAGTTGGTGTACAATTAGCACAGTAGCTGAAAATGAGTAGAAGGCACAGATGATGTATGAGCCATACTATGGAGGGAAACATCTGTGCAAGCTTGGCACCTTCTTCCAAAAGGGGGTGTCAATTTTTCTTTGTTAGCAGATGAGCTGGTCCAAATTTGACAAAATGGATGATAAGAATGGAAGATGGGCTGTATGTTTGCACCCCAGAGGGGGAGTTAATACTGAGATCAGTATAATACTGTGACCAGGATGAACCTAGTGTAATAGTGGAGCTAACAGCAGAAACAGAAGATACGAATAGCAAACACTTCTGTATGCTGTTGGGGGGGCAGGGGGACTCAATGTGTTAATTAATTCTGTCCTTGATATAAAGGTGAATGTAATTTTAAACCACTGGCCATTCTGTGAGCAAATATTGAGAAATTCCACATGACGTATGCTTGGAGAGCCCTTTATCCATCAGACCCAAGGTACACCTATACCATACCTCTCATCCCCTTAGCACAAAAGATCTGGGCAAAGTCAAACAGAATGGAGGTACAAAGCCCCAAAAATAGGTAGAAATTTTAAATATTGCTCTTATAAACTTGGAAAGATGCTAGACTAAAATGTTTTGTGTTAACATGCATTTTTATGAAGGATGTAAAGTATAAAACTCAAGTGCCAGTCATAATTTAGTGAATTCAGTCATCACTGATTTGCCACAAAAATCCAGAAAACCACAAATTATATGAGGAACAGATGAAAACTATTGGGCAAAAATCTGGATATTTGAGAAGTATGACCTATACAAATCCAACTAGGAACTGTAGCAGCTGCCTGGGCTATTTCTTACTGTCAGATAATATGTCAAAAATTATATTAGAGGGTGGAATTATTCCCATGCCCTTTATCAGACCATGGAGGGGTTAAAATTCCTATTAGACTGGGGTGGGATCATTCATAAAAGCTTAAAATTGTGGAGATATTGGAGCATAAAGAAAGTATTGCATGGATACCAAAAGAGGTCCAGGATTAGTTTACAAGGAACCAGCAAGGGTCAATGCCTATCTTTATGTGGTGGGAGTCATTTATGTGGACATTAAAAGACAGTTTCTTATTGGTGAAAGCCAGATTATCATCTCAAATAGTTAACCATATAAAAGAGACTGGGAGCAGAACAGAGATGATGTATACCAAGGCAACAGCTACAAAGTTTCAGGACAAAAAACTCCCTCAAGGAAATAGAGCAGATAAAAGGCAACCTGAAGAAGCTCTGAAAGAGTGATCAAATCTGTATTTAAAAGGGGCTGCTCTGCAATCCTAGGCCCAGTTAGATAACTGATGAAAACTGCTAATTTACAGACTCAACTAAAGGCAGCTTTTCACCAAACGATGTAGCATAAGAGGAGAGAAGGAGCTAATAACAGACCCCCAGATGATTAATAAAGAATTATTAGAATATTATACATTTTTGAATTGCAACACTGTGAATAACAGGAATGCAAACATTGATACTGCCACTTTTTTAAATAGGCTACCTCTGCCAGTGCTCCAGAAACAGGAAATCAAAGCTACAGACAACACTAGCAATACTAAAGCAATTTGAAAGCTCCTCTTACTTCCTCTATTTAACAGTATAAAAAAACAGGCACAATGCCTATCACAATGAGGGACTCTCACATTATTGTCCTTCTGAAGCCAGGGGAAAGACCCCACTTCAATAAAAAATGACAGACTTTCTCTTATCAAAATTGAAACAAAGTTATAGGCTAGAGAACTAGCAACCAGACTTAAATACCTTATTTCAGGATTAGTAGCAGATGCATAGGGAGGCTTTGTGAAAGGCAGAACTAGCACACACAGACCACATGTATTTAGTACTAATCTGCTTGGAAGGAGTAAAACATTATTCTAAACCAGCCACCATGATTAAGGTAGACTTTGAGAAAGCTTTTGACAGTACTCACTGGGATTTCATCTGGGAAGTTCTAGGTAGAATGGGCTTTCCTCCACCATTCATGCTTAGTTTTTAAGCATTATACAATTTGCCATTTGCAAAAATATTGACAGACAAATATACTTTTCCAATATTCTCTGTAAAGAAGGGTACCAGACATGGTTATTTACTATCACCTATTTAGTTCTATTAGCCATAGACATTTTAACAGAGAAGATAAGGTCACACAAAAAATTCATGGGATAGGAGATTGTAGGCATAGAAACAAAGGTCCTGCTGTTTGCAGATGACTACATACTGTTCATTAAAAGTCCAAAGAAAGACATCCCTAAGCTAACAGACCTCCTAGCTAATTTTGAAATCTATTCTATAGCCTGCAACTGAGAGTCACATCAGTTTAACAAGATTTTGGACTGGGCTATTTTTGTCAGGAAGTATAAGTTACTCACTATAAAGAAAGTGGACAATATATTGTTAGCTAAATATACAGCAACTTCAGTGATTGAGACAAAAATTGCAACAAATATGGATAACAGAGGTTAATGTGATATAAATATATCCTCATCAGTGCTTTGTATTTTTTCAGTACCCCTATTTACTCCTATGTGCTAGTTACTTTGTTTGTTGTAGCTCCAATTAAACAAGTTTCAATGTGTTTAGAAAACCAAGACATAGACTTAAGAGTATTATTCCTACAAATGCATTATTATTTAGCAGTGGCCCAGTAGCTCAGTGTGATAAGCGATACATATGTTGTTAATTTTATAACCTTTTCTTTTTTACAATTATTTTGTATTGTGATTATTTAATATTTGTATATTGTCCCTTTATCTTTACATATGTTTGCTAGGGGTTTTCCCCTCGGGTCTCCACTGAAAATGGGTTTGTTTGCAAACTCAGTTGGACTAACCCGGTTAACAAATGTGAAATAAATAAATAAATATTTAAGCTTATATATCGATACCATTAGCATTTTTACACTGTTAAAACCTGTTACTAATGTAGTAATTGCCATGTTATGTTGTTTACAGTTATTTAGACACATTGAAGGTAAATATGACTTTCAATCTGTTGGCAATTTAAAACCAATTAACACAGATACTCTCAAAGTGATTGCTTAAGATGACCAGTTATTAGCACTACAACATGTCATGAAACGATATTAATAAATCAAGGACAAAACAAATTACACCAATTGTGTATACAGAGTAAAACAAGATCACATGATCCACAACATAGCACCAGCACCAAATCACCAACTAAACATGTACAGACTGAAGCAAACTAGTGTGTGTGTGTGTGTGTGTGTGTGTGTGTGTGTGTGTGTGTGTGTGTGTGGGGGGTATGTGTGGGGTGTGCGCGTCTGTGTGTTTGTGTGGGCATATGTATTTGTGTATGTGTCTGTGGAATATATAACTATCTCTTTGGATGAATCCAATTAGTAAAAATCTGTGAATGAAAACTGAAGGAAAAGGTGTTACTTTACAGACTAAGGGCTACTAGTGACTTAATTACTGCAATATATTTTTTATTGCCAGTGTAGTATCTAGATTGTTCTGTATTATTTTTAGTAAGATTATACTTAACACAAGGGATGATTAACGTTAATGTTGTTTATTATAAAGCTTCACATGCTCTTTACAAAATATAAGCTAATATCTAACCAAACATCATTTATTCAGGCTCTCGCAGACTCAGGGTTGTTGTAATTAGATGTACATCTCCTCAGACTGTTAAATGTGATAGCTTCTTTCTTGAACAACAAGATATGCAGTTCATCACACATTTATAACTGTTCAGCATTAAACATTTTGCTGTTCAAGCAAAGGAAATGAAATGGTCTTTTAAATACAGACCTGGCTTAGACTTCATAAATGGCATGCTTCCTCAGAAAATCTTAATAAAGTTTGTACAGCACAAGGTCAGATCTCTAGTCACTGGGGAATTAATAACATAAGAAATGTTGATCGCTTCAGTGAACGATCGAAGGATATAACCTGAATTAATGATATGTTAAGGCAAACAGTGAACTCTCAGTAGTCAGTGCACTGCGCAAGTACCGATCAATAAAGTTTTCTGTGAAGTTTTAAATAATTGCTGGACTTACAAAGTGATAGGAACTTAACTTGGATATGCCAGCAGTGTCAAGCTAAACATCTAAAAACTGCAAAGGCATATCAGCTGAACTTATTTCTCATCTAGAGAAATAACATATCCTAGGGAGAAAAGAAATCCAATGGGCATAAGTCATACCAGCCACTGACTTACAAACAGTACATAGACAGACAGACACACACACACATACCCCACACACACAACAGTGCTTTATGTTTACCTGTGAATAGCTGTAGTACATTATTTTGAAAAACTATCACATGTAGCTACTTTGTACTGTGAATATCATTATTAATATATACAAAGGCAACAACTGCATGTGTCACTACCTATAAACTATTTGTAAAAACAGTGCACAATCAACTTACTTGGATAAAGAGTTTGCAAAGAGGACACTGATTATCTCCATGTGTGTAATCACTCCACCAGACCATAATTTATAATAAGACATTGTCCATGCATAACTCATTTCATTTATATTGACCATTCTAGGGATTGTATTATATTGCAGTGGCGTTACTTGTAACTTTGGGGCAGAGAACTGCTCTTATAGGATATTGTGGAGAGAACTGTACCCATACATGTAAAAATGTAGGTGCCTTCCCTGTATACTTCTCAATAACCTTGTTATGATTGACAGAAAACAATATCATATGATGTATTAATATCATACAGAATAACAAGGTTGAAAGTATTGTCAAAAACAGTCTGTGTATTAATCAAAACTGTCAAACATTTGAAATGAAGCAGATGTATGCAGATGATAATATCAAGGCCACTGAGATAATGGTGTAACATGAATGTGCAATGTTACAGAACTACTTTGTTTTAGTTTAGCACAGGCTTTCATGGCATATGAGCATGTTACACTACTGTAGCTGGGCTAAGATAAGAACATATTGATGTGTGATGTGTAGCGGCTGGATGGGTGACAAAAGATAATAATGTTTGTAACATCAGCAGGTCACACAGCCACTTCGATAGTCAGTGTTAATGTGCCCAGCAGTAGCCACAGCACAGTCTTAGATCTGTGCAGTAGTATTATGTAAGTGTGGCTGTCACTGAGAAACTTACTTTGTTTCTTATTTCCTACAGAAGACATTGATGCGTATTGCATGTTTTTGACAAAAGGTGGTTTGTAAACATATGCTTAGATGCATACATATCCACACTTACTAATGACATACTATCCAGATTATTGTAGGCCTTGCGCAGTCCAGTGAGAGTGTTGCAAGGTTAGAGTCATATACTGAACCCAGTATTAACTGTCCCTCTGGAGTACGAACTTTGGCTAGAGCCAATCTACCATTCTTATCAGCCTTTTTGTCTATAATGGACAGATGCACACAATGTAGATTAGTTTTATTTTGCTGTCAGTATTACATTCTGGGAAATCTTTGTATACTACCTAGAGGTACAGCATTTTATGACTGGCATGTATTCTTACTTTATGTAATTTGTTATTTTATGGTGCTGCATTATTTCATGATAATGCTATGTGTTGGTTGTGGTATTTATGTTGACTTTTTGTGCTTTGCAGTGTTTATGTTTTTCCATATGACACATTTTACTTAATTTTTTCAACTTTCGTAAGTGGATAATAGTGCTCTGAATATTTGCACACTCTTGTAACCTGTTGGCTATATTCACATGTATTCTTATTGCATGCTTTTGTGACTATTTTTGTTATCAGTTCTTTTGATGTTTTTCTGCCTTTTTGAGGTGTTTGTATGGCTAGATTCATTGCTTCACTTTGCCTTGCATTGTTGTATTCACATGTATTTTATATAGTTCTCTTTTGACTTTTGTTATTACTTCTTGTGACACATTTCTACCTTGTGGGATTTCTGTGTGGTTGGATTCTTTACTTCACTTTGCTTTGTGGTTCCATTGCCTTCTTTAACTTTCTCAGGTTTAGATGTATTGTTAGATATTCAGTTATTAACTACTGTCTGCAGACCAGAACAAAAAATTCTTCACTGCATTAGACCTATACATCATTACTGCTATATACTTAAATCTGTCCTTTCTGGGAACTCTTAGCTCTTTGGCTCTGGACGAAAGATTGAAGATAAAAGGAACAAATAAACCAACACTCTAGCTGCTTACTACAAAGATTGCTTGGACAATTTCAATTGTTAATCATTTTTCGGCAGTAAATAATTTTCTTGAATTTTTATTTATCAGATTTTGTCTGAGACTTGGATATACCAGACAAGCTCTTATAAGGTGACTCTGTCTCTCTATCTGCTCACTTTTGACTGATGTATTTATACTTCATCTTTCTGATTTTGAATTGAAATCCCTCATGTTTATTCATTACAAAAAAAAAGACAGCCTTCAATAGTTCTTACTTCAGTATTAGTTTTCTACACATAAAATTATATTTACTTTTATCTGACAGATTCTGTAGTTCCATTCAAAACACATGTTGTTTTAATCTGAAAATCTTTGGGTCTTTCATTGTAGTTTCCTCCCAGACCAGCTCCTTGTCTGCAATTGTATAAAAAAGGACACTCAGATATATCCCTCATCAAAGAGAATGAAACTGCAGACCTTTAGCTCAGAATCAGCTAGATAAAAGTAATGGATTCATACATAAAATTACAGATAGTGTGATTATTATAGTCAAACACTGTTACGTGAGCATGATGGGACCCATGTGTCCCACCCACAAAGGAAGGATGGCTACCAAGTGCCCTGTGCAGTTTGTGCAATACAGAGGGAGAGTATGCATCTTTTGCACCCGCATTTGTTTGTTGAAAGCAAACCAAAAAGAAACTTTGCAGTGTGGAGGGTGTGATGTTTACTTTCTAAATTATGTTATGCATTTAGTTCACTTAATAAAAATAGAACTGTAAAATATAACTATAAAATATGTGCTACCAAATAATCAAACAGAAAATAGTAGGTAGTCCACACCTGAGTTAAAATGGAATATCCTTTATTGAAACACATATACTTATAGGTTCCAAAATGCTTCTTAACATATTGCTTTCATATCCCATCATCAAAAAATCATTTTCAAGATCATTTAAGTTCTTAAGGAAGGGTTCCATTTTTGTGGTGATCCTAGCCAACCTATAGCCCTGGGACTTAACAACGTTATATTTTGTCCTGGTGGGATGGAGACTCTTATTATGTAGCAGGAAGTTTACTTTGGTTGGTTTTCTGTAAAGATCTGTGTCAATTTTACCTTGGTCCAAGTCTTTAGTAATCTGCATATCTAAGAAGACTGCCGAAGTGAGGCTGTGGGAAGATATGAAATGTAAGAAGCTGGTGGTTTGAATCAGATGGCTGATAAAGTCTTCTAATTTATCACTGTCTCCTTTCCACAAGGCTAGGGACCATAGCTGCCCCCATGGCTATACTAGTCTTTTATTTATAGTAATTTCCATTAGAAGTAAAGAAATTGTACCTAAGCACCATATCTAAAAATGTACCTGTTATTGCATGTTGTGCTGGTGTGCCATTGTTGTTTTTCCTGTAAGAATCAATCACTGTTTCAATACAATAATTATGTGGTAGTACAGTATATAATGATTCAACATCTATTGTTAATAAAATACTGTCAGCATCAATTGTAACATTTTTTATTTTCCTTAAAAAAATCATTAGAGCCTTTTATTGTCTGAGATGTTCTTCTCTGCCAGTGGTTGTAACAAAAAAAATCCAGGAAGATGGAAATAGTTTTGGTCAGGGACCCCCTGCTTGCAACCACTGGTCTGTAAGGAGGGTTTTCTCTATTTTTATGTGTCTTAGGGATCCCAAAGCATTCAGGCAAGTGTGGGGAAGGTGTCTTTAAATAGTCAAACAAGTTATCTGTTAACAAACCATCATCATAAAGTGCAGTCAAGGCCACGTACCAGTTGTTGTACGATGCCTTAATCTCTTCTAAAGTTAAAGACTCATAATAGTTTGTGTCACTCAACATTTCTTCTGTATAGCTGCTGATATCAGTAACAACAATACCCCCTCCCTTGTCAGCCTTCATAACCAGTCGAGACTTACCATTGCCTAGCTCTAATAATGTTTTTTTCTCATCTTTGTTAAGGTTGCAGAACTTTCTCCCTGCTAGTTTTTGCAGTACTTTCCGGTGCTGCTAAGACCTGGATGCTAAGCTTGATTCTCTGAGAGAGAGGGTAAAAGGCTTTGAACAATCCATTAAAGAACATAAGCTAAAGAAGATGTAAAGGGATCAGGATGATAAAGATGACCCTGAGAGACTTAATAAAACAAGAAAGAAAAATAAAGACAGATGATTTTTTTAACAATAATAACTATAGGTGTGGTAGCAGAAGATTCAACAGTGGCTACAAAAGGTACCACCAACATGACAACAGACCCCAGCAAGTTTTTCGAGAGGGATATCGAAGTGCAGAACTAGACAGAGGCATGACACAGATGGAACATGTTCCTCCGCCACCACCATCTTCACAGATACCTTTGGCTGCCAGCATACCTTGGAGGTCCAACTAGGGGCAGGGGTATCTAGATCAGAACCAGACCCAGAAATCCAGAATGGACCAGAACCATCAGAGAGATATATTAGAGGAAAATCTGAACCACAACCAGAACCAACACCAGATCCAGAATCGACAGGACAACCAAGACCACAGACGGCTCTGCTACCAAGAGCAACATCTGGAATGTTGAGACCCACACTACCAAGAGGGACATTACAGACATCAACCACAACACCAACAGCAGGACAAGTACCAATACTATTACCAAGACCAATGTCAGAGCCCAAGAGGAGGACAATACTACCAGATTCACCAGGAAGACTACTACTACAATCCCAAGAAACTCCAGAGGTCACAAGAGGAATTTCAACAATCCCCAATCCCAGCCAGAGCCCCTCCAGAAGGCCAGAGAACAAATCACTGGATAGTAGTGAGGGAAATTAAATATTTAGGAGAGCCCAACTACACCGCAGGACCCAGAACCAGCTGGAGAAACCAACCATGTTATTAACTTATGCTGTTATTTGGAATTATTCTAAAAAGAACTTACTGACATGGAGATTAGTGTGTTTTCAAAGTAATTAACTTTTGTTCCCCACTGCAGGTCTGGCACAGCAAAGGTACTGGTTGATTTAAAATCCTATGTCAGAAAATTGAATCTGAAAGTTCTGTACCATGAAAAATCTGATACAACTGAGAAAAAAACTATTGAAGAAACAATAAAAAGACCCCAGTATTTACTGCCCTCCCTTACACCAAACTTTAGCAGCCTTTGAAGTCAAATGTGAAAGGATCATCAGGAAAGTACTGCAAAAACCAGCAGGGAGAAAGTTCTGCAACCTTTACAAAGGTGAGAAAAAGGCATTATTAGAGCTAGGCAGAGATAAGTCTTGACTGGTTATGAAGGCTGACAAGGGAGGGGGTATTGTTGTTACTGATATCAGCAGCTATACAGAAGAAATGCTGAGTGACACAAACGATTATGAGTCTTTAACTTTAGAAGAGATTAAGGCATCGTACAACAACTGGTACACGGCCTTGACTGCACTTTATGATGATGGTTTGTTAACAGATAACTTGTTTGACTGTTTACAGACACCTTCCCCCCACTTGCCTAAATTCTTTGGAATCCCTGGACCACATAAAAATAGAGAAAACCCTCCATGCAGGCCAGTGGTTGCAAGTGGGGGGGGGGGGGATACTCCCATCTACCTGGATTTTTTTTGTTACAACCTCTGGCTGAGAAGAACATCTCAGGCATAAAGACTAATGATTTTTTTAAGGAAAATAAAAAATGTTACAGATGATGCTGACAATATTTTATTAACAATAGATGTTGAATCATTATATACTGTACTACCACATAATTATTGTATTGAAAGAGTGATTGATTCTTACAGGAAAAACAACAATGGCACACGAGCACAATATGAAATAATGGGTAGACTTTTAGATATGGTGCTTAGGTACAATTTCTTTACTTTTAATGGAAATTACTATAAACGAAAGACTGATATAGCCATGGGGGAAACTATGGCCCCCAGCCTAGCCAACATAACCCTAGGCAAGTGGGAGGAGAATTATGTTTATAACAGAGAATACATGCAACACATCATGGTGTAGCTGCACTTTATTGACAATATTTTTATTGGGTGGAAAGGAAACAGTGCTAAATTAGAAGACTTTATCAGCCATCTGAATCAAATCACCAACTTCCTGCATTTTACCTCTTCCCACAGCCTCACCTTGGCAGTCTTCTTAGATATGCAGATTACTAAAGACTTAGACCAAGGTAAAATGGACACAGATCTTTACAAAAAACCTACCAGAGTAAACCTCCTGCTACATAATAAGGGTCTTCATCCCACCAGGATGAAATATAACGTTGTTAAGTCCCAGGGCTATAGGTTGGGTAGGATCACCACAAAAATGGAACCCCTCCTTAAGAACTTAAATTAACTTGAAAATGATTTTTTTTGGCTTGGGGATATGAAAGCAATATGTTAAGAAGCATTTTTATAAATGTGTATGTTTCAATAAAAGATATTCCATTTTTAACTCAACGGTGGACTACCTACTATTTTCTTCTTCTTCTTCTCTTTCGGCTGTTCTCGTTAGGGGTTGCCACAGCGGAGCATCTGTTTCCATTTCTTCCTGTCCTCTGCATATTGCTCAGTCACAACAACCGCCTGCATGTCCTCTCTCTCCACATCCATAAACCTTATCTTAGGCCTTCCTCTTTTCCTCTTACCTGGCAGCTCCATCCTAAGCATCCTTTTCCCAATATAACCATCATCCCTCCTCAGCACATGTCCAAACCAATGCAATCTCACCTCTCTGGCTTTGTCTCCAAACCGTCCAACCTGAGCTGACCCTCTAATATACTGATTCCTAATCCTGTCCACCCTTGTCGCACCCAGTGCAAATCTTAACATCTTTAACTCTGCCACTTCCAGCTCTGACTCCTGCCTTTTTGTCAATGCCACCGTCTCCAACCCATACAACATAGCTGGTCTCACTACCCTCTTGTAGACCTTCCCTTTCACTCTTACTGGTACCCGTCTGTCACAAATCACTCCTGACACTCTTATCCACCCATTCCACCCTGCCTGTACTCTCTTCTTCACCTCTCTTCCACACTCACCATTACTCTGAACTGTTGATCCCAAGTACTTAAACTCATCCACCTTCGCCAACTCTACTCCCTGCATCCTCACCATTCCTCTATCCTCCCTCTCATTCACACATACATATTCTGTCTTAGTCCTGCTGACCTTCATTCCTCTACTCTCTAGAGCATATCTTCACCTCTCCGGGGTCTCCTCAACATGATCCCTACTCTCACTACAGATCACAATGTCATCTGCAAACATCATAGTCCATGGGGCCTCCTGTCTGATCTTGTCTGTCAACCTGTCCATCACCATTGCAAATAAGAAAGGGCTCAGAGCTTATCCTTGATGTAATCCAACCTCCACCTTAAACGGATTTGTCATGCCCACTGCAGACTTCACCACTGTTACACTACCCTCGTACATATCATGTACCTACTATTTTCTATTTGATTATTTTGTAGCACATATTTTACAGTTATATTTTCCAGTTCGATTTTTATTAAATCAACTAAGTGCATAACATAATTTAGGAAGTAAACATTACACCTTCCACACTGCAAAGTTTCTTCTTGGTTTGTTTTGGACCCAGTATAGGTTGCATACTGGGTTTTTCTGAGAGTTCGAGGGATGTCATGGATTTCTCTTTTTGTTGTATTTGTTTGTTGCTTTTAGCCTCATTACAAGGACCACCACTGTTTTATTATGTGTATCTACTTATCTTGGATTCCTAGTTAAGCAAATGACTTTATTGTTTGATACAATAAAAAAATTGCTTCTTCTTTCCAGTAAATAAAGTATTAACAAGTACACAAAGAAAAAAGCGTGCTTCAAAGAAAACTCATATAAAAATACAAATGACAGTTAAGTAATAGTTTATGTTTTAAATTTCTTCCAGTAAATACATAGATTATAAAAATAAAGACTGTGGAGATTAGCATAAACTAAACCTAACTTCCAGTATTTAGATGGCTTGATATGCCTGTGAGAGTTCATCTTATCAGTTAACAACCATACAGTGACTCATTTCTCTGAATGGCTAATGAATAAAACAGGTGGCATTGAATGTCTAAGCCAGTAAATTATCTTTCACAGAACTGCATTACTACAAGTTTTCTATGATGTTGATGTAATAAAAAATAATTGGCCAGATTCAGGAAGGCTTACACGGAGTTTAAGAGTAGTGTAAGCCTCCGTGTAAGCCTCCCGATTCAGGAACAGCCCAAATCTCCGTGTAAGAGACAGCTAACACGTCTCTTACACGGACTGGGCGTGGAAATGCTCAATACCTCATTTGCAGCTGAAAGATATGCAAATGAGGAATCTGAGCGATCCAAGAAGCCCAAACCAGTCCGTGTAACGGACATGTTAGTTGCAGAAATGTACTCAGCTGACAACTGAGTACATTTCTGCAAAAATGAAAACGGAGCTATGTCAGCTCCAAATAAAGGGTGCATATGTTTCATTAAGCATGCCAATGGCCAAATATGTGGCCATTGGCATGAAAAAGTGTTGCAAAATTATTTTAAACAACTTTTTTTTTTTCGTGGGATTATGATGTTTAACTGCAGCGCACACCCACGCAAACGGGGTGCGCTATCTAAAACTGAAAACCGAAGCTTATAAGCCCACAATTGTGGGATTTATGTATTACATGGAATGTCAATGGAGGGACTGGCAGACCAAAAACAATATGGCCTCCGTTTAGTGGTTGTCAAGGGGGGAAGCTCCGTGTAAGACATGTAACTAAGCATTACTAGGCAATACTATGTAAATGAGGGTTACAATACTGAATCACACTGCCACATAGGTAATGAGCACTTTCTGAGTAGTGTAAGAGTTATAGAAGGGGGGAGGAACAGAGTAAGAGGTAGGTGACATCACGGGGAGGAATGATAGAAATAAATGTATCAGATTGGAGGGCAATGTAACGTGACAGATGAGAGACAGACATCAGGGAGAGAGGTGTGTCCCAACAGAACACTAGGAAAGTCAAGAAATAGAGGGTGCACACTATCCCTACACTCAAATTTTCTTGAAATATGTGCATGCGCGCGTGTGCACGCGTGTAAGGCAGGTTCAACATGTGGGAGCGTGTTGCAAACCATTTACAATGGTTTGCGCGGGCGTGCATGTGTGGAAGGCAGCGTGCGCGCGTTTTAACATGAATCAGCCAAGTTCACACCGTGTAAGGATGTGTGCGCGTGTGTAACACCGTGTAAGGATGTGTGCACGCGTTTAAGTGACTGTGAGTGTGCTTAAGCTGGTGTGCACATTGCTCCCCCTGAGGAAACAGAGAGGAAACAGGAAACAACCAAAATAAAGGGAAACTGTCAGAGGATACTGCTGGAGTTAATTGGTGGAAACAATTGGAAGCAGGCAATTACACAGGCAGACTAGAAGCCCAACCCAGCACTTAAAACACTGCAAAGAGCAGTGCAGGGTGTTTCTCGCAAGAGATACTGCAAGAAAGTAAGCTATCAGAATTGAAAACTGAAAAAAGCTGAACTCAGAGCAGAAATGCTAGGGGCTGCCATAGCTGTTATAATCAGGCATAGGCGAATTGCTGAGGGTGGTGACAATGCAGATGCTGACAGACAACCCAGAGTGAGGAGAAGGAGAAGAGTATACAGGCCCAGGGTCACCTACCATGGGTTACATGAGCTGGAGATAGAGCGCTACAGAGTGGACAGAGACCTTCTGCAGCAAATTGTTGAGCTGTGCAGGCCACGCCTCACACACAGAACCAACAGAGGGGAACCCATCCCAGTGGAAACCAAGGTATGTATTGGCCTAAGAATACTAGCAACAGGTACCTTCCAGAGACCAACTGGTGATATGATGGGGATATCACAGGCATCAGCCTCCAGGGTACTGCACCAGTTCCTGGATGCCATGTCAGCACATGTCAGTGATCATGTATATTTCCCCAATGCCTGTGAGGTTGTGGCCAGCAATATGCGTCTCTTCCAGCAAATAGCGGGATACCCTAAGGTATTGGGTGCAATAGACTGCACGCACATATGCATCAAAGCACCAGCCGGTGAGCGGGGTAGAGCCTACATGAACTGCAAAGGATTCCCCTCCATCAACTGCCAGGTCGTGTGTGATGCCCAGGGCATAATAATGAATGTGTGTGCTGGCTGCCCTGGGAGCTACCATGATTCCCACATCTGGCATCTGATGCAGCTGTACCAATCATTTGCCAGTGGGGACTTCCCACACGGACACCTAGTGGGGGATGCAGGTTACGCACTTGAGCCGTGGCTGATGACACCCATCAGAAATGCACACACACCTGGACAGGAATGCCATAATGAGGCACACGCACAAACACGTAACGTCATAGAGCGTGTGTTTGGGCTGCTAAAGTCATGGTTCCGGTGTCTGGACACATCTGGTGGAGCCTTACAGTACACACCAACTACATGTACCCAAATGATCATGATATGTGCTATGCTACATAATATGATCCTGCGGAAACAGCTGCAGCAGGACCAGCATAGGGCTGGGCCAAACATATCCCCACCATTGCCAAGGCCACCACAGGCAGAGGGTGACTCAGAGGAGGAACAACCTGACCTTGCCCCAGTAGGCAGAAGGAGGTGTGCCCAGTATAACCTGGCCTTGGCAAAGAGGCAACGCATAGCACATACACTTGGTCAGTAGGAACACTGGGACTGATACCCGCTCTGACTCACTCATATAGTAACAGGGATGCCTAACATGACACAACCTGCTTCCAAATATGTACAGGGAGTGTAGTATGTGCATCCGACAGAGGCAGCCCTGCAGCACCACCCGAGGCATGAATGCCATGTGTCAAGTAATGTAACACCATGTACCATATGCACACCTGAGGACCCTGACTAACATCCACCCTCACCCATCACAAACCACAAAAACACAAACCCACATTCATAGGTACCACAAGGGATAGGAACCTAGATGTAATGCTACCCAATGCCAGAAGTATAAACAGCAAGATGTGTGCAGTGTAACCGCACACAGTATAGAGGATGTAGATATCAGTGCTGTAATAGACAACTGGGACAAAGCCCACACCAGCACCCTAACACTACCAGGTCACACCTCATACAGGGATGTACATGTGAAAAAACATGGAACAAGCTACAAAACGAGGGTGACTAGCAATAAATGTCATGGATAACCACACCCCCATGTTGGTACCACAACAAGAAGCAACATGGATTAGCCATGGTCAAATACCAATTGCTAAAACTGCCTACTACTAAATAGCTTGCTGCAGACCACTGTCCTAATAGCAGGAACTGCACCAGGCCTATGTTCATAGGTGCATAGGGTCATACTAGGCTATCTGCCCTAGGGCATATATAAGCCTTGCCCAGAGTTTTGTGGCTTCCGCCACCCCTTCAGGTCTAAGGATAATATGCCCATTATGTTGCTGTGCCTCTGTCAAGCAGTGACACTGAGGTTATCTCTGGGGTATACCTGCGATCACCCATCTATTGGTCATGATTTCTCTCGAACAAAGCCAGCGAGGTGCCCAGCCTCACATGTACCAGGATGATGTTTCACAGCATAGGGAGTCTCTCGGTGATGAATCTGTCCCTCCAGCACGCCCTATGAATAGCCGTGTTGAGGTTTAAGTCTCCTGCCTTTGTAGATCTGATGGAGTTAGAGGTTTTGAGGTGAAGCATGTTCATTAATTCCGGGTTGGACATGGCCTAGTATGACAGGCACAGGCCACCTCTGAGCAGATGGTAGGTGACTGAATAGAGCTGGGGTTCCTGCAGTCAGGCAGCATAAGACATACATTTGAGACCTTTTATCCGTCTGGTGAGCAATGTGTGGGGCCTGTCCAATTGCTGCAGGTGTTGGGTCAGAAACATTCCGAATGGGGCATTGTACTCAATCATTGGTCTGATGAGTGATGAGTACAGGGGAACAATGACCTCCCTTGATCTAGATGTGAATCCCTGCATGATGAGGTGGGCAATGTAGAAGGTCTTCCTAACTACTTTGGCAACGTGAGTGTCAAACGAAAGGTTACTGTCAACCTGGGTGGCCAGATCCCTGATAACCTCTCCTGTGCTTAGAGGAGTAACACCTATATGGGAACTAGGGGTAACCTTGTTCTTCCCAAAGGGTATGACTATGCATTGTTTAGCGTTTAACTGTAGGCCATGGCTCTGGCACCAGTTATCCGTTTCTATGAGATCCGTCTGAAGGATGTCTGTGTCAGATGGGTTGCCAGCTATGGTTCCCAGTTAGCAGTCATCTGCAAACCTTGTCAGCCATAATCCTACTGTGTTTGCTTGTACATCTGAAAAGTAGATGCCGAACAAAAGTGGGCCCAGGACTGAGCCCTGTGGGACACCACGTGTGACAGGCTTTGAGTGTGACATGGCGACATCAACCTTGACCCTGTGGGTGCTGTCACTTACCAGTTTGTAACCCATCTTGTGACGTATGGGTCTACATTTAAGCTGGTGAGTTTGTCAATGATACCCGAGTGGGGTATTGTATCGAAAGCCTTTGCCAGGTCAAGGTAGGCTGTGTGGACTGCTTTGCCCTCGTCAATGGCCTTGGTGACCGTTCTGAAATAGTCAACCAAGTTTAAAAGGCATGATCACCCTTGACAAAGCCAAACTGGGTTGGATCCAAAGTCTGCAAGTCCCCTATGTCTTCATTCATGAGTTCCATTATGATCCTCTCCATAGCTTTGCAGACCAGGCTTGTCAAGCTGATGGGACGGTAGTGTCCGGGGTCGGTGGAGGCACCACCTTTGTGAAGTGGGACCACTGTTGCCGTATGCCACTCCTTGAGTACGTATCCTGAGGTGAGGCCAAGATTAAACAGCTGCCCTAACTGCGGGTTCAATTCCTCATTGAGTTCATGGAGCCCACAACCAGGGACACCATCTGGTCCCATGGATGCTGTGTTTCACGCCTTGGATAGAGCAGTTCTCACCTGAGCATTTGAGATGTTTGGGGGGCTACAATCCCCTGGTATAGATATCCCTCCCTTTGGGGGGGAGGGGGGAGGAGAAATATGCACT
This sequence comes from Protopterus annectens, assembly GCF_019279795.1. NCBI lineage: Eukaryota > Metazoa > Chordata > Ceratodontiformes > Protopteridae > Protopterus > Protopterus annectens. The sequence goes on from NC_056732.1 coordinate 413,774,615, forward strand.
AAACCTGTCAGCCAGTATGTTGCCAATGTCTGTAGGTTCAGTGATCTTTACATCATTATGAACTAATCCTGAGCATATCTGGGAGTCACCTCCCAGGTTTCCAACATAGCTAAAAAAGGCCTCATGATTGTTTTCTGAGTCCTTAGCGAGTTTTCTCTCAAAATGTGCCCTGGATGATTTTATGGGAGATCTCAGTTCATTACGCATAATGAGCAGGGGTGTCTTCCCTTCTACGGAATTTGCTCTACCTTGTAGTAGCACCTTCCTTCTGATGTAGAACATGTTTATGGCTGGGGTCCACCAGACTGCACGCATGCCTTTGGTACAAAGAGTCTTTGTTTTGTGTGGGATTGCCTGAACCATGCAGTCCTGGAGGTGCTGGTAGAAGGCATTTGTAAGTGATTCAGCGGCTTGGGTAATGGTTTCCGCTGGCTTGGGGGCCTTGAAAGAGACCACACCAGTCTTTAGAAGTGTGAAGTTGGCTTCTGAGAAGTTCTTCACTGTGGTGTTCTTTATCTGGGGTGGGGGTGGGATGTGGACTTCCAGTGAGATTAGTTTATGATTTGATCTCACCAATGATGGGTATACTTCTGGTGTTGAACATTGTGACCCCATGTTCGTGATGATGTGATCTAGTATGTTGTCTTCGCTTGTGGGGATGGTGACTAGTTGTTCCATGGCATTTGAGGTTATGAACTCTAGGAACCTTTGGCCTAGAGTGTTGGGGCTTGATTAGGGCTTGATTAGTGATCCCAGTGTATATTGGGATAGTTGAAATCACCCAGTATGATGGTGTTTGGAGATACATTTATCCCCTCCAGTGTTTCCAGGAAAGCTGTGTGAGGTTCCTGAGTTTGAGAGGGTGGCCTGTAACCTGCTACAAACTGCTGAGCAGTCTTGCCTACGGTTAATTGCACCTGGATGGTCTCCGATGCATCGTGTGTTGCCACCAACCTTGATGTGAGGGTGTCCTTGATGAATATGGACACCCACTCTCCTTTCTTGGTGTCGTCCGGATTTTGGGGCCGGAACACATGATATGAGGTAACACCTGATACTGCTGGGGTGCTGTCAGGAGCCTTGAACCAGGTTACAGTCACAGCACAGACATCGATGTTCCCCATACTGAGAAGGGCTTTGAGTGCGTGCATCTTGAGGTTGAGACGTCTGGCATTGAGCAGCATCACCCTTAGTTTACTTCCTTTTTTGTGTTCTAGGGTGGTAAGTTTAGAATCTGAGCCTTGCCTAAAAAAGGCACAATGGGGGTTGCAAGAGCCTGAACCAAATTCCGGAAGCCCAGGGGTGACAGGTGCAAGCCATCCCCTGTGAATCAGCGTGGCTTGTCCAGCATGTCATCCCAGGCAGACGGACTTTGGATCCCCTTTGAATGACACCATAGATTAAGCCAACTATTACAGCTGATCATCTTGTCTCTGTATTGTGGCATCATTCTTGGTGAAGGTAGGATACTGCTCAAGGTCAGGGTCATACCTGCCTGGGCTACATAAGCAGAGAGCTCCTCTATGTCTCTTTTCATGTAGTCCAGGGAGGTACATCTCAGGTCGTTCACACCAGCATGGACAATGACTGAGTCATACTTGTACTTGCAGTTGAGTGACCTGAGTGCTTGCATTATGTGGTGGATCCCAGCACCCGATAGGCAGCTTACTGTGACCTTCTCCTTACTCAATCTGGTGAGCGGGACATCAGTGTGTCTGACTATGGAGTCACCTATGACGAGTGTGTCTGGCATTGTGTTTGGCCTTAAGGGCTGTGAATGTTTGGCACACTGACTCTGTGGTCTATGTGTTGCATGTGCTGTGCCCTGTGGAGGCAGTTGTTTGGGTGTCTGCTGTGGTGGCCTCTGCTGGTATGGTAGATCTGTGATCAGAGCTTCCGAGTATGTCTTTGTGTGTTTATGTGTATGATTTGAAGGTGTGATAGTGCTATGTGAGACTGGGTTTGTGGTGTGTGTGGTCACCTTCTCCTCCTCTCTGGTCCTGCCAGTCCTATGTTGAGAGAGCTCAGCCTCCAGGTTGGCTATATAGTTGCATCTCTTGCATGCATTTGTGTTTTGTGGGAGAAGGAGAGGGTTGTCTGTGTACATGCGTCAATTGTAACATTGCCTCAATATTCCCAGGTTCACCAGCTGAGCAGGAGAGGACACTAGCAACTGATCCCTTGACATGCCAGAAGGAATAGACAACAAACTGTTGAAAGACAGGAAGATATCAAGCCCCCCAAACCACATTATATCGCTTGACTGACAATACCTACACATACACCATAGTGTCATAGCTGCATAGTTTACTACTAGACTATCTGCCCTAGTGCATTTATAAGCCTAGCCATAGTGATGTGGCTATTGCCACCCCTTATAGTGGTAATACGTGTACAGAATAGATTCCGAATATTGTGCCTCACACTTAGTAGTGACACATTATGACCCCCGTATATAATTGAATACCTTGACTGTGCCTCTGTCTAGTAGTGACACAGGGAGGACCCCTGGGGTAAAACTACAATCCGACATCCAGTTGTCCAGACTTCTCTTGAAGAGAGTCAGTGAGGGACTCTGTCTAACATGAACTGGGATACTCTGCTAGAGTGTGAGATGCCTGTGAGTTATGACTCTGTCCCCCAGCATGTCCTATACATGTATGTGCTGAGGTAAAAATCTTCAGCTCCCATGGTTCTGGTGGATTTAGATTGCTTGCAGTGGAGCATGTCCACCACATCCTGATTGGACATGGTCTTATATGTCAGGCATAGGTCACCTGTAAGTATGCGGTATGCCACTGAATAAAGCTGGATTTCCTTTAGTCTGGAAGCATATGACATGTGTTGTACACCCCTGATCTCCTTGGTAAGGTACTTTTGGGGTCTCTCCAGCTGTTGCAAGTGCTGGGTGAGGTACATACCAAATGGGGCTTTGTATTCAATCATGGGCCTGATAAGGGAGAAGTATAGTGGTACAATGACCTTCTGTGATCTGGATGGAAAACCCTTCACGATAAGGTGGGCAAGATAGAAAGTCTTTCAAACCACTTTGGCAACATGGGTGTCAAAGGAGATGTCACTATCTACATGTGTCCGCAGGTGTCTGATTTGTATTCTGTGCTCAGTGGTTTGCTGTCTATGTATTGATTTGTGTGTACTTTGTTCCTCCCAAAGGGGATGACCACACATCAGTTGCAGTCAGTTTCAGGCCATGATTCCGGCACCAGCTATCTGTCTTTGTGATGGCATTCTGTAGGATGTGTGTGCTGGCTGATGTATTCACATATGGTGCCTAGTTTGCAGTCATCTGCAAACTTTGTCAGCCACAACCCTCCTATGTTTGCTTTCACATCTGAAAAGGAAATGCCAAATAAGACGGGTCCCAGGACAGATCTTTGCGGGACACCACGTGTGACTGGCTTTGAATCTGACAAGGCACCTGCAATGTCGACGTCATGGGTTCTGTTTCCTAGCCATTTTGCAAACTATCCTGTGACATATGATTTGATATTTCAGCTGTTGAGCTTGTCTATGATGCCTGAGTGGGGTATTGTGTCATAGGCCCTAGCCAAGTGCAGGTAGGCTGTGTGGACCGCATAGCCCTCATCAATGGCCCTACTGACAGTATCAAAATAGTCAAACATGTGCAAAATGCAGGATCTGCCCTGTACAAAGCTGAACTGGGTAGGATCAAGGGTCTGTAGGTCACCAATGTCTCTGTTTAAGAGCTCCATAATGACTCTTTCCATAGCTTTGCAGACAAGGCTGGTTAAGCTTGTGTGGTGGTAGTCCCCAGGGTCTGTGGAGGCATCTCCTTTGCGGAGTGGGACCACTGTTGCTGTACGCCAGTGTTCAGGTACATATCCTGTAGCAAGGCTAAGGTTAAATAGCATTTGTATATACGGGTTTAGCTCCTTTTGGAGTTCACATAGCATGCAACTGGGGATACCATCAGGTCCCAATGATGCTGTGTTCTTGTCTTTGCTGAGTGCGGCTCTCACATGGATATCTGAGATGACAGTGAGGTTACATTCATCTGTGATAACTATCTTCTGTTGGGGGTGAGGGAGGGGGAAAATTGCACTGAACCTGTCTGCCAGAATGTTGCCAATATCTGTCAGGTCACTGAAATATATGTTGTTGTGTACCAACTCAGAGCATATCTGAGGGTTCCCACCCAGGTGTCTGACATAACTGAAGAAGGCAGTGTGGTTATCTCTATCGTCTCTGGTGTTTATGTCTCAAAGTTGACCTTGGATGTCTTTATGAGAGAATGTAGCTTTTTACTAGTGCTGCTCACAGCCGCCTTCCCTTTAGGAGATGTAGCTCTGTCTTGCATTAGTATCCTTCATCTGTTATACAGTCTGTTTATGGCTGGGGTCCACAAGACAGGCCACATTCCCTTGGTGGAGAGGGTCATGTTTCTATTAGTGATTGCATGGTCCATGCTATCTCAGAGATGTCCGTAGAAAGTGTCTGTGAAGGAGTCACCATTGTGTGTTGTGGTTTCCACTGGCCCAGTGGGCTTAACGGATACCATCTCAGTCCAAAGAAGTGTGAAGTCAGCTTTTGAGGTGTATGTCACTATACTCTTTGTATTATACTAGCACTGACACAAGTGTAGACAATTTCCCAGAATCCATCAAACAAAACGGACATGCAAAATGTAACACTTCCACAAGAGGGGTAAGCATACTGGATGTGATAATCAGAAATATGTGTACTGGATGCCAAGATGAGAAGTGTATCCCTCACTGGTAAGACCAGACCATAGAGTAAGCACACTGTAGTCACACATCACGACACCAGTCCCTGGCCAGACTACCACAGTGAAACACATGTATAAAGCATAGCATGCACCCCTACAAACCAATGTGGAATCCATGAAAAGCCCTGTGCAGGTCCAGAATATGGGACACACTGCAGAACATGTTATACAGGCATACCAGGAACACAGCCAAGAGTGCTTGGAGTCTGCAATCACAAACAACAAGACACAATGCCATACACCCAGGCATCTGGCATGCTGGACACCATAAATTACTAAACCATTGAAGAGAATGAGGAAGCTACCACATGATAGATCTAACATGAAAAGTGAAGTAATCAGCGATCACTAGTATGGCAATAAAATGTGTCCACACATACAATCCACTAAGGCCAGGCAAAACAAGTAGAATCTGTGAATCCAGTGGCAATGTGACACCTGTCCCAAGTACACACACAACAACAACTCACCCCAATAACTACAAATGTATGTGATAGACGCAACCAGGTAGCCAAACCGGGGCCTGAGCACCCCCAAATCAGTACTGTCAAAACTAGTCAGGAGGACAAGGTAACCACATACAACACAAACCCAGTCCCACATAGACCTACAACGACTGTAAACCAAACACATAAACACAAAAACATTCCCAGAGGCCCTAATTACAAACACACAACACCAACACAAGCCTCCAAAGCAGACACCCAATAAAACAAACTCCAGACATAGCACATGTAACACATAGTACACAAAGCTGGTGTGCCAAACAGTCACAGTACAGAAGGAGAAACAACATGCCTGATACAGTTGTAATAGGTGACTCCATAGTGAGACATGCTGCTGTCCCAGGGATGGCTTGCACCTGTTACCCATGAGCGTCTGGATATTGCCTAAGGCTTTTGCAAACTACAGAGATCCTCCCGTAGGCAAGGCCGAAAAGAGCAACCCACCACCATAGAAAACAAAACTGGAAAGAAACAGAAGGGTAATGCTGATCAATGCCAGATGTGTAAACCTCAATATGTATGCTCCTGAGGCCCTCCCCAGTATGGAGAACATTGATGTCAGTCCAGTGATACACACCTGCTGCAAGCCTCGTGACAGCACACCAGCACTACCAGGTAATACCAGTTATGGCCACAAAACCTGTAACAAAACATAAAAGGAGGGTGAGTATCCATATTCAGCACAGACAGCCATACGTCCAGTTAACTGACAATGCCTATGTCATTGCAGTCCACCCATGTGCAACTACCTGTACGCAAGACTGCTGTACAGTCTGTAGCATGCTACAGACCACACTGTCACACACAGGAACCCCACCCCACTGCCCTGAAGACAGTGGACAGGATGAATGCACCACCAAATACAAAACAAGGTACACACAAATTACCACATAGGTGGTAAACCATTATGTGTGGAAGGAGTAATCAGGGACCTAGTGACACAAGTGGACAGTCACCTGTTATGTGACAGCTACATCGCCAATTTGTCTAGGAAGACTGTCTATATTGGACACTGTATCATGAAAGGAGTCACATCTACGTCAACAAAGGTCATTGTGCCCCTATACTGTTCCCCTATCAGACCATATTGTAATACAATGCCTCATTTGGGATGTACATTACCTGGCACCTGCAGCAGTTAGAAAGACCTCAAAGGTACCTCAGCAAGAGTCAGAAAGGGTCTCAACTATATCTCATATGCCACCTGGCTGTAGACACCACAGCCGAATGCAGTCACATACTGCCAACACAGATGCATTGTATGTCTGTTGTACAAGTTCATGCCCAACACAGAAGTAATGGACATGCTCCACCCCAGAAAACCCAAAGCCATCGGAGCTGTGTGAGTCAGAGATGTCAACCTTAACACATAATCAAATAGGATGTGCTGGAGGGACAGATACCTAACCCTGAGTCTCTCCACACCCTGGAACAGAATACCACTACATGTTAGGCAGAGCCCCTCACTGACACTCTTCAACAGGAAGTTAGCAAAATGGATGGATAATTGTAGATATACACTGGGGGTCTTTACTGTGTCATGTCCAGACAGAGGCACAGCTAAGTAAATCATAAGTGGCCATAATATTCACATAGCAAGGGGTGGCAAAAGCCACACGCACTGTGGCTATGCTTACAAATGCCCTAGGGTGGATAGCCTAGTATGAACCCATGAACGTACTATGATACAAATTGTACGGAACACTAAGGATAACTCCAAGGCTGCTGCAACTGATGGTAGTAAGCGTGTTGTGAATTCCTGAATATGCTCTGGATCACACAAATATTACAAACAACATACCAAACACACACACGTATTGCCAACATACATCCTGACAGGCGCAGTGCAAACCCCCCCCCCTCATAATGCCAAATAACTTTCCCAGCAGATCGCTGCCTCCCTGACATTATGTCAGCCTTACCACAGGATATGTACCCAAAGAGCAGTGTACAACAACAGTGGGTGTTCTCAAGAAAGGTGTCGCCTGAATGGATACTAAAACAACCGCCACAGATTCCTGAGAAGCTTGGTCTGCACAGCTATGGTAAGGATCAGCATGTACCGCAGACATAACGATATTGGGGATCTATTGACACCCGACCCTAGCCAGTGTGGGTTTATGAAGTGCAGCCCCCCCCCAAACATGTGTGACTCAGTTGAAACAGTGATTGAGGTCACTGATGAGGGCAATGTGGCCCACACAGTGTAGCTGGACCTTGCAAAGCCTTCCATACAATACCCTACGTGTTCAATATAGATATGCTCACCAGCTTAAATATACACCCCAATGTCACTAGAGGGGTTGCAAACCAGACCAATGACAGAACTGACATGGCCAGACATGCTGTAGCCATGTCAGACTACAAACCACATATAACAGGCATTCCACAAAGCTTGGTCCTGGGACCTTTCCCGTCTGGTATATATGCCCCATAGGTACAGGCCAACATGTAAGGACTGTGCCTGAACATGCACTACAAACCGCCTAACATATCTGACACTCCAACTGACACAAGCGTCCCACAAAAGGGCCACATAGAAACAGACAACCGGTGCCATAGCCATGTCAGCATGTGAAATGGAGACAACTGTATAGTCAACCTCTGTGGATATACAGTAAGTGACCACCAATTACCACATAGGTGTTAACCCATTACATACATCACATGTAATGACGGACCTGGGTACACAAGGGGATAGATATCCTGCATAGGACAAACATGTGGCTGTAGTGTTAACAGAAACAATCCATATACCAACCTAATCATGAAGGTTATGACATCCAGATAAGGGGAGGTCATTGTGGTTCTGCAGTTATCCTTCATCAGCATTACAAATGACCACAACAGCCCCTGTGGGGTGTACCTCAGCAGACACCTCCATCAACTGTAAAGTCCACAACAGTACCTCACCATGAGTATCAAAGAGCTTGAACACATGTAATGTGTTGCCTGATTAAACAGAGTGCAACTCCACACACTGCCATGCTGGCCACCCAGACGCAAGCTGCCCCTGATGTAGAAAGCCATGTCCAAGCTGGAATCAATGAACATGCTGCACCTTGTACAATCTGAATGGCAGCGAGCTATGCACATGAGGGACCTGAACCCCAGCACTGACATACATAGGACAAGCTGTACTGCATTATCCATAACACAGAAGCCACCCCCACACATGAGTAAACTACCAGTACAGGTTATCCATTGAGTCACTCATTGATTCTCCTCAACAGGAATCTTAATGAGTGGATGGGAGACGGTAGGTTTACCCTGGGTATCAATGTTATGTCACAGGTAGACAGAGACACAGTACATTACACAAGACATATGTCATGGCAAACTACACTTACAATGTGTCGAAGGACAAACACACTCTCAGACTAGCATTAGAAATGGCCTAGGGCACATCGGTAGTGTTTGCCAATGTACACCTATGTTGTGGAATACACTACTGATGTTGGATGAGGCTGTTGTAAGTAGTTCATATCCGAACATAATGCAACATGGTCAGATAGGTTAATAGGTTTATACTAGGCTATCTGCCCTAAGGCAGGTATAAGCCCAGCCCAGAGTTTTGTGGCGTACGCCACCCCTTATATGGAAACAATACTGTGCCCATTAGTTTGTCGTGCCTCTGTCCAGCAGTGGCACAGAGACGGTCCCCAGGGTAAACCTATGATCTCCCATCCACAGGTAAAGATTCCCCTTGAACAGAGCCAGTGAGGTGCTCTGCCTCACATGGACCAGGATTGTATTCCACAGCATAGGGAGTCTCTGAGTGATAAATCTATCCCTCCAATATGTCCTACTTATATCCCTGCTAAGGTTTAAGTCACTTGCCCTAGTGGTTCTGGTGGATTTGGTGATTTAGAGGTGAAGCATGTCCATTACTTCCTGGTTGGACATGGCCTTGCATGTCAGGCACATGTCACCTCTGGAGTGTCTTCAATCTGGCAGCATATGACAGATGTTGGAGACCCTTTATCCTTTTGGTGGGGGACTTTTGGGGTCTCTCTGATTGCTGCAGATGTCAGGTGAGATACATCCAGAATGGGGCATTGTACTCGATCATTGGTCTGATAAGTGAAGAGTATAGGGGAACAATGATCCCACTAGATCTGGATGTGAATCCCATCCTGATCAGGTGGGCAATGTAGAAGGTCTTTCTAGCCATGTTAGCAACGTGAGTGTCAGGAGAAAGGCCACTGTCAACCTGGGTCCCCAGGTCCATGATAACCTCCTCTGTGCTTACAGGATTGCCACCTATATGGTAGCTTGGGGTTACCTTGCTTTTCCCGCAGGGTATGACTATACATGTTTTGGCATTTAAAGTCAGGCCATGGCTCTGGCACCAGCTATCAGTGTCCGTGAGCCCCTTCTGAAGGATATCCGTGTCTGATGCACTGTCCACTATGGCGCCCAGTTTGCAGTCATCTGCAAACCTTGTCAGCCAAAGTCCTCCCATGTTGGCCTGTACCTCTGAGAAGTAGATGACGAACAATAGAGGGCCAAGGACTGAGCCCTGTGGGACACCACTTGTGACCAGCTTGGAGTCTGACATAGCGCCAGCAACTCTAACCCTGTGGGTCCTGTCCTTAAGCCAGTTTGCAACCCATCTTGTGACATATGGGTTTACATTTAGGTTGGTAGGTCCTTCTACAATACCCGAGTGGGGTATTGTGTCAAAAGCCTTTGCAAGGTCAAGGTAGGCTGTATGGACTGCCCTTCCCTCAGCAATGGACTTAGTGACTGTTTTGAAGAAGTCGACCAAGTTCAAAAGGCATGATCTGCCCTTGACCAAGCCAAACTGGGATGGGTCCAATGTCCGCATGTCCCCTATATCTTTGTTTATGAGCTCCATTATGATCCTCTCCATAGCTTTGCAGACTAGACTTGTTAAGCTTATGGGGTGGTAATTACCAGGGTCCGTAGAGGCACCGCCTTTATGCAGATGTGCACAACTGGACCCTAACCAGGCTGTTGTGCACACTATGGAAATGTAAAGCAGTGATAGGACTAAAGCCCAGGATACTGACCACCACAGTGAAAGTACTGAACCACTACACTATACAGTACTACAGTGTTAGGTCAGTATGAACGGATGTTGACAATTGTGTGCAAAGTATTCCATGCAAAACCTGCAGGCACAGTATACTCCCTGTTGTGTTCACACAAAAAGCATTTGGACAGTAACTACACAACATGGCACAGAACACACAACCATAAACTGGAGGTATTTGTTGAAGGTCACACTCATCCACAAATGTGATGGGCTGCAGAGTTCAACATATGGAAAGCTCACACTGGGCATGCTCACACACTTAGACAAATGAGACATCTTTCACACAACATGCCCTGGGAAGGCTGAACTGGGCATGCTCACACACTTAGTCCAAATGTTACTCTTAGCAACTGTGAAAACACACCAGAGGATGCTCATTCCCCTTTCTAGACACTGATCATGTCAGCACCCTATAAGTATATCAGGAGAAAAGAAGTCTCCCAGTAATCCAAATAGCACGCTCCGCTAATGCGTCTGTCTCTAGTGTCATAACATAGTTAGGTAGGGGTTTGAATCTGGCAAGTGTGTATGAAGGGGGGTAAGTGTGTGTGTAAGCATGTATGAAAGGAACATCCATTTTGGCAACTGTGTAAACACACCACAGGATGATCATTCCACTTTCTAAACTCTGATGATGTCAGCACCCTATAAGTATATCAGGGGAAAGGAAATCTCCCAGTAATGTGAATAGCGCACTTTGCTAATGCGTCTATCTCTAGTGTCATAACATAGTTAGGTAGGGGTTTGAATCCAGCAAGTGTGTGTGAAGGGGGGTAAGTGTGTGTGTATGTAAGAAGCATCCTTTTTGGCAACTGTGAAAACACACCACAGGATGCTCATTCCCCTTTCTAAACTCTGATGATGTCAGCACCCTATAAGTATATCAGGAGAAAGAAAATCTCCCAGTAATGCGGATAGCGTGCTCTGCTAATGTGTCTGTCTCTAGTGTCATAACATAGTTAGTTAGGGGTTTGAATCCAGCGACTGGCAAGTGTGTGTGAAGGGGGGTAAGTGTGTATGACAGAAATATCCCTTTTGGCAACTGGGAAAACACACTACAGGATGCACATACCCCTTTCTAAATGATATCACAATTATTTATGGCTTTTGATTACAGACATGCCACGTGTGTTTTGCCCACACAAAATGCCCATGTGTGCGGGTTGTCTCTCACAATAATGCATGACATTGATTAAACCAGTTATGGCAATGCACACATGATGTATGTGTGTGCCAAATACACATATGTACCTGTGACCTTCAATAGTTACCATGTGTGATGCCTGCCACATGTGAATACATGGTATTTGCACAGGGTAACATTATGACTGTGGTCTTCTGTGCAGGTGCTGCATGTGGGATGTGTATATACAGTGTGAGATGTAGATGCTATCAGCCTAGTAGTGAGGGATACACACCTGGTCTGGGGCATATAGTCTACCTGTTGTTGATGAACAGATGCTGCATGTTTTCACCTGTTGTGGGAGTGGTAAGACGTTATTCCATAGCAATGCAGTGACCGCATGCTAAGAACCATTCAGCTAGGGTGTTGTAGCTACAGTAATTCATTAGCATTCACTAATATGTCAGAATCCCTGGTGAGGGTCTGATGCCAACCAAGGTCAGGGTTCTACCAGCCTGTGTCACTTGCTCAGTGATCCCTTCCATGTTCCCTATCATGTATCCCAGTGAGGGACATCCCACATCAGCTGTGGTGGCATGGACAATGACTGAGTCATATGTGTCCATGCATCTGACTGACCTGTATGCTTGTGTTATGTGGTGGACCATAGTGTCCCATGAGCATATCACTGTGACCTACACCTTGTCCAGCCTGGTGAGCATGTCCTCACTGTACTGGACAATAAAAGTACCTAACACAACTGCAGCAGTAGTGTTGTATAGCTGTACAGACTGTGCTTGTTTGGCACACAGGATTTGTGTGCTATGAGTTATGCATGCTGTGTGCAGGCCTAACGTATGCCTGTGTGCCAGCTGCAGAGGTGTCTGCCAGTCATGCAGGATGCTATCCTTAGGCTCCACGAATGGCCCGGTGTGTTTCCATGCTTGTATTGCTGTCAGTGTAGGTCCACATTAGACTGGTATTGCTGTCACTGTAGTATTTCATGCCACCTGACAGGTTATGCCAGTACTGGGTTCAGAGTGCTTAGTCCACAGTTTGGCCATGTGTTTCCATCTCATAAATGTGTTGTACATCCATGGGTAGGGGATAGGATTGACTGAGTACATGTGGCAGCTGTGACATTACTACATGACTCACATATTCCACAACTGTACCATAGAGGTGACTGACAACTGACCTTTGCACATGCTACCATAGTATTGAGATTGCATTGGTGATTAACAGCACACAGGGCCAATGGTGAACAAGATACATAGGTCCATAGGTTCATACATGGATGTCTGCCCAGGGCATGTATCCACCTAGCCAGAATGTGTGTGGGTTTCACCAAGCATTATAAATCTATCTTGCTATGCCCTTTTCCAAGGTTAGTATACTGTGCCTCTGTCTAACAGTGACACATAAGTGATACCCAGGGTAACCCTACAATGTCACATCCAGTCATTAATATCACTCTTGAAGATAGTCACTGAGTGACTCTGCCTAACCTCTATTGGGATAATATTCCAGAATGAAGGGAGCCTCTGAGTTATGAATGTGCACCTCCAGCATGTCCTATGTATATCACTCCTGAGGTGCAAGTCTTTCCAGCGTGTATCCTGATGGGATCAGGATATTCTGAGGTGCAGCATGGCCATTAAGTGAGGGTTTGACATGGCTTTATATGTCAGGCACAGATTGCCTATGAAGAGGCAGTATGCCACTGAGTAGAGCTGCAGTTTCTTTAACCAGTCAGTATGTGGCATCTGTTTGAGCCCTTTGATCCTCTTGTCGAGGTACATATATGGTCTTTCCAGTTGCTGCAGGTGTCTGGTAAGGTGCATGCCGACAGTGTCATTATAGTCAATTATGGGCATGATGAGGGATGAGTAAAGGGGCACAATGTCCTCCCCTGATCTACATGTGGATCCCATCATGATGATGTGGCCCATATAAAATGTTTTCCTAACCACTTTGTCCATGTTGTTGTCAAATGGTAGAATACTATCAACCTGTGTACCCCAAGGTCCATAATTCCTTCGTCTGCACTTAATGGATTAACACATATGTGGTACTTTGTGGTCGCTTTGTGTTTGACAAAGGGGATGACTATACGCTTTTTGTCATTCACCTTGAGGCCATGGCTGTGGCACAAGTCGTGTGTTTGCAAGAGGCCCTTTTGGAGGATGCGTGTGTTAGCTGGAGAGTTGATTATGGCGTCCGGTTTGCAGTCATCTGCGACTTGCTCAGCCACAGTACTTCCATGTTGGCCTGTACCTATGATAAATATATAATGAACATGACAGCTCCCACGGCTGAGCCTTGTGGGACACCACTTGTACCTGGTTGGAGGCTGACATGGCTCTAGAAATTCTAGCCATGTGTGTTCTGCCCTTGAGCCACTGTGCAATATCCATAGTGACATAGGGGTTAATATGTACACTGGTGACCTTCCCTAGAATGCACAAGTGGGGTATTGTATCAAAGGCTTATGCAAGGTCCAGGTAGGCTGTGTAGACTTCCTTCCCCTTGACAGTGGCCTTGGTGACTGTTTCAAAGAAATCAAAGAGGTTTGAGAGGCAGGATCTGCCATTAACAAAGCCAAACTGTGTATGGTGACATGTCTGTAGGTCCCCGATATCTATATATGTGAGGTTCATGATGATCCTTGCCATAGCTTTGCAGACCAAGCTATTCAGACATATGGGGCGAATAGTGTCCAGGATCCGTTAAGGCACCACCTGAATGTAGAGGGACCACTGTTGCTGTACGCCACTCTTTGGCCACATATTGTATAGTAAGGCTGGGATTGAACAGTAGTGTTATGTCTGGGTGTAGCTCTTCTTGTGGTTCATGTAGGACACAGCCTGGGACACTGTCTGGTCCCATTGATGCAGTGTTTATTGCTTTGGAGAGGGCAGCTCTTACCTGAGCATCTGTGATGTCAGGGGGGGGCAGCACTCTGCTGGGAGACATATTTGCCCTTTTGGTGTGGTGGGGGGGGAGAAGGTAGCAGTGAACCTGTCCACTAGGATGATGGCAATGTCTGTGTGTTTTGTATTTCGTGTGACATCTTGGATTACCTCTGAGCATATCTGGGTATTACCACCCAGGTTCCTAACATAACTACAGAAAGCCTTGTGATTATCCTCAGTGGCTTGTGGAATCTTCTCTCAAAGATGGCCTTAGACAATCGTATGAGTGCCTGTAGTTGTCCTCTAATACTCATCAGTGATGCCTTCACATTTTGGGAGTTAGTTGTATCTTGTAGTGGCTTCATCCTTCTATTGTATAGTTTGTTTATGGCTGGTGTTCAGCATACAGGACGTCTGCCTTTGGAGGATTGGGTCATGCTTTCATATGTGGTTGCATGATCCATGCATTCCTGAATGTGTCCATAGAATGCCTTTATACAGGTATCTGCAGTCTGGTCCATATTTTCAACAGGCCTGGGGCCTTTGAAGGTTTCCACATCATTTATGAGGGGTGTGAACATGCTTGACATGAGCTTTTGACTGACGTCCCGCCCTCCAGACTAAGCAAGGTGAGGGTCACATTTAGCTACCTGTCGGGTGATAGAATGTGCCACATAACACAGGCACACAGGTCACTCCACAGCAAGTACAAGTATGAGGCAGTCATTGTCCATGCTGGTGCAAACAACCTGAGACGTATCTCCCTGGACCACATGGAAAGAGACACAGAGGAGCTCTTACAGCACCCTCTCAAACTCAGGACTCCCACACAGCCTTCATGCTCACACAGGAGAGTATAGATTTCTCTGCAAACACCATCATACTGGGTGACGTCAGCTACCCAAACATAGACTGTGAACATTACACAAGCCACAATACCCAAGCTCTAGGGTTCCCATAGATCAGACACTCTTTAGCTATGGAACAGGTAATCAACCTTCCCACAAGAGGGGCAGATATACTAGACCTGATCATCACAAACAGGAGTACAAAATGCTGACCACTGGAAGTATATCCCTCATTGTTGCAATCGAACCATATACTAATCACACTGGAGTACTGGATCCCCCACATATGCAAACCTCGAACACATCGATGTGTGTGTGGGAAATGCCCCTATTAGCAACTGTGACAGTACACTACAGGATGCAGATTCCCCTTTTGAAACACTGATGATGTCAGGACTCTATAACTATATTACCTGAATTAAAGTCCTCCAGTAATTTGTATAGCGCGCTCTGCTAATGCGTCTTTCGATGGTGTCATAACATAGTTAGGTAGGGGTTTGAATCCTGCAAAGGGAATGTATGAGTGGGGTTTGTGTGTGTGCATAATGCTGGGAGAGATAAGTGCCTTTTGCCAACTGGGAGAACACACTACAGGGTGCACATCCCTCCTCCTACACGCAGATGATGTCAGCACCCTCTAAGTACAGCATTAGAAAGGATTTCTCCCACTAATGCAAATAGCACACTCTGCCAATGTGTCTTCTTCTACTGTCATAACACAGTTAGGTAGGGGTTTGAATCTTGCAAATGGAAAGTATGTGTTTTACTGTGGGTGGGGTTAGTGTGTGTGCACAATGGTGGGGGTGGGATGTGGCTTTTGCCAAATGGGGCTATGCACTGCAGGGTGCACATTTCCCTTAACAAGCAGTGATGTTGACAGCACCCTATACAAACAAAACTACAAAATAGAAGGTGGTGGTACCAATAACACGTAAGGTAACACTTCTTCAAGTAATGTCCACAAAACGAAGTAGGATAAATGAACAATCCTTTTACTCTATACAAACAACATGACAACAGACAACTGCCAGTACTCAGTATAGTGTTACATGCTACTGTAACACGCACATGTACCACAATATACCTAGATAGTGTTTTGAAGCCTGAATGTGGCAAGTGTGTGGATGTGGGATGTGTCTGTGTGTGCATTTCCGTATGGGAAACATGTTTGATGTGGCAATCAGGGTACCACAGTACCTGATGCACATTACACCTTTGAACTACTGAGGTTGCCTGCACCCTGTGAGTACAGGTAGAGAGGAGGAAATCGGTAGTAATCAACATAGTGCACTTCTCAAATGTGTACCTGTCATGTATCGACAGCTACTCATGTAGGGTAATAAATAATGGGAATGGCAGGTGAGCGTGTGCATGTGTGGGGGTAGCAGGGTGTGTGTAAATGCATGTGTGACAGAACAGATACATATAGCTGAATCTACATAACAGCACATGATGCATTCCCATAGTCAATGGTAGCATGTGATGGTGTGCAGCTGGTACACTTTGGTAAGTAGTATGGGTGCAGATAACAATTGAGGACATTCATACAGTTACTGCAGCAGGACTGCTGGGATATACACACAATCATAGTGGAACAGTGAACAGTTACCAACATGTTACTACTTATACACATCTATGTAGTCACCCTGTGCATCAGCAGCATGTTTACCTTTTCCTGCACCAATGTTGTAGTATGCAGGAGGTGGCACAGTGTCATCATATGCACAGGGTGTGGGTTAGGTATGCCCAAGCCAGCCACTGGTAACACCAATTGACATGTGTGTGTATGTGTGTTTGTGAGGGGCAGCAGTACAGGGTGGACCGGTGATGGTGCAGTGTGTGTGTGTATGTGTTTGCCCTAGGTGTTAGATTTATGCATGTGTGTAAGCACGCACACAGTCCCACATAATGGCTGCCATGTACAGGGTTTTGTGGACAGCCACAGACTGCACCTGTCAGGTCATCCAGATCAGTGTCTGTGGGCACGGACACGGTACCTGTGCCTGGCAGGGGTGCTACGGGCCGTATCCGGTACTAACCCAGACTGGGTACTGTCATCGGAAGTGGGGGGGGGGTGTTGACTGGGCACAGTTCCCTGTTGGGACTGTCCAGAGCCACGTGCACGTGGTCTCCTGGGGTGTCCTGATGACAGCACAGACACAGCATTGCTGGGGCTGGTGCTGGCACTTGAGGTGCGTGAGTGGGCCTGTTGTCGTCCACAGCCACTGCCAGCTGGTGCTGTTGCTGGCATACAGCCACGTCGACGTCGCAAACGCACACCATCGCCCTGGCCCATGGACAACTGGTTGTGGAGCAGCTGTTGTATGTCCCCACAACGTCTGTCAACAACATCTGTGAAGTTACGGATAGCATTCGCAATGCCACGCATGCCGTCTGTCATGGCTGTGCGACATGCTCTCAGCTCCCTCAGACCCTGTCTGGTGTACCTTTCCATACGTGCCTGTGCCTGCATAACAGTCCGAAACATAGTGGAGGTTGACATACCTCCTTGGGCACGTCAGCCAGAGGCAGTACGGCCACGGATGCCCCCACGAGAACCCATGGGTGACTGTCTGCATGGTACCATTGGAGGACCCTGCTCATGGCTGCTTTGTGGGGATGCATGTACCACAGGTACCACATTACCCTGATCTATGCCCACTGCATACTGTTCATCACCTAGCGACAATGGTGACAAAGGATGTAACGGCAGGATGACTGTGCGCATTGAAGGGGTTGACAGCTGTGTACTGTCAATTGGCTGACCAATGGCGGACCCAGACACACCTTCCTGCACCATTACAGACATTTCATCATCATCAGTACCTGGGGCACAAGATTCAGGTTCCCTGCTGCAGGTCACCAGAGCAGCACCAGAACCTACGGGAGGAAAACATGGAACACAGATTACAGTCTCAATACATATTTGACAGAGATGCACTTCAATACTAATGCACACATTCAGAAATGGACACATGCACTCACGGACACAAACACACATGCACACATGGGCACAGGCACACTCGCACGCATGCACACCCCACAGTAAACACACACATCAGTACTGTGTTACACTACTCTTACTATTGTTAAACTGTGTATTGCAGGTATTATTAAACACACTCACCAGCATGTATATGACAGAGTTACACTACTCTTACTAGTATTATAAATTGTTTTTCAGTTAATGTTAAACACACTCACCAGCATGTATGGCCTGCCTCGTTGTTAGAAGGGATGAGACCTGGAAATATGAAGAGAGTAATGTCAGTGGGCACAAGTGTGCCATTTGTTTTGCACATGATACAGTACAGTAGTACACTAGTTCCCTTATACACATCAGCTGCTCATAATGTCTGTATCACACATGCACAATTACATATCATGATGACAGATACATACCACATGCACACCTTATGCGTGCATGAAGTAACAGTGTGCAGAACAGTCATATGTACATACAAGGAGTTAACTCTAATCTCACCCTTACCTCTCTTCCAACAACAACTCAAACTGTACTTCCAAAACCACTGGCTTTGTTCTTGTAGTACTCCAGGCTAACGTCCCTCTCCCCACCCTCTCTTTACCTTTAACCCCTCATTGTGCATAAAACCTAGCTTCTACCCTGTTTCTTTTCCCTTGATGTCCTTCTATGCTCTGACCTACTTCTCCCATCTCTCCCACCTCCTCTTGACTGTCTTCCTTCTTTTCCTCACTTCCCTTCTTGACTCATGCCTCTTCCCTATTATTTTATCTTTCATACTCCTTCTACTTCTCTACCCTTCTGAGCTTTAACTATTATCTATATAGCTTTTGCCTTATTGCATAACCGTTATGTTTTAGGTAGAATTGCTTTGAAACCGACAGTACATTGTGTATGACTTTAAACTGTTTTAGTTGCTTAAATGTATGTTGATTTAATGAACAAGCTGGTTTATATTTCTATTATTTTGGATGTCTGTATTAACAACTTGTCTGTCTGTCTTTATTATGTTATGTGTGGAGCTTTTCTCCCCAGGCCTCTACTGAAAATGGACATATATCCAGCTAGACTATCTCGGTCAACAAATGTAAAACTGGGTTGGGAGGATGGCCTAATGGTTAAGGTGTTTGCCTTACAAACACAAGGTACAGGGTTTGAGTCTCACAAGGGATAATTGGCTAGGCTTAAAATGGCTCGCAAGGGCAGTTAGCTTAGTACTACTCTATGAACCTATCTATAATCTATAATAACAATAAATAAATATGGCATCTTACCTGCACGCTTGGTGCCTTGCTGCTGTGTGGATCCAACCTCCATCATGATGCACGACTGATGCTGTTGTTGTTCTGGGGCTGGATCCACAACACTTAGCAGTAGCCCCTCCTGTCTGGTGAGGGGGGGATGTGTGGCCACCCCCCCACCTGTGGCAACCTGTTGCCTGCGGATATCTGCAGCACGCTGGTGGACATTTCTAATCAAATTACTGCAGTGATGTCTCACCTGCTCATATGTCCTATCATGCATGCCAACATCATTTATCCTGCTAACAAGATTTTGCCACAGTGCAGACCTCTCCTGCTGATTCTGGGTGGTGCGTGAGAACAGGATGGCATAGTCACGCGCCAGGCTCTGGTGGATCACTTCATCCTCTGCAGCAGAATATGCGGGGTTCCTTTTCGGAGCCATGTTCCCCTGGAAAGGTACACAAACAGGTTATCAGCATAGTATCTCAGCAATACATGGTACACATTCTATACAGGGAGTATTAAATTGTACTTATTACTGCTTGGTTGTAACTTGATTAAAGTGTAGCTATCATTCTAAGTCATTTGGACTAAGCACTTGGCCTTCAGACCAGTTGTTTTACATTAGGGAGTTTTGTGGCAAGCACTGAGGTGGCAGGACACATATCTTTCATCCTTTGAAGTTGGGAACTGCTGATTGAGAGCCCAGTGTCCAAGTGTATTAGTTCTGGTATAGGCAGTTGGCCTTCAGGCCAGTTATTTAACATTAACAAGGTTTGTGGTCTGCACTCTTGTGTGACAATAGGCTGTACTCTGCCATTCATAGCTGGGAACTTCTGTTTTCAGGTTTATAGTGCCGGCATATTTGAGCTGTATCTTACTGACATTGGTACACCTTGTTTGCTGTAGCAAACACTACATCCAAGCCTCCTGAATCTAGCTTTGTTTATATGCTTGTTATTTGTTAGCTTGTTATTTCACTGGTACGCTACTTCCACATAATACACTGCTTCTCAGCACTTCTGTGACTCACTACTGATATTTGCATTGCTTACTGTACATATTTCCATGTTACACATGACAGCAAGTGACTGCTTGTCATTGTTGCATTTACTTAATTGTAACACATTGCACTTAGGTTACCTGGCACTTGCTCACTGAAGCTATTACATCAGTCAGCAGTAGTAGGTAATATCAGTACACCCTCACTCCCCACTGGACCTTGTTTTCAATTATTACAGAATTCACAATAGTATTCTAGCATGTCCAAAGGTCAGTTGTCAGTCTCCTCCCCAGTCCAGCTGGTGAGTGTGGTAATCCAGGGGCAATGTTATAACAGCTGCATGTACACAGACAACCCCCTCCTCCTAACAACAAATTCATACACATGTGAGTGATGCAACCATATACCAAACTGGAGGCTAGGCTCTCTCTACTAAATACTGCCATAACCAGTCAGGTGGAGAAGGAAACCACACTCACTACACTTCCAGTCTCACATAGATCTACCACGACAGCAAAACTAACACATGATCACACATGAACATACTCGTAGGCTCAGACTACAGGTCTGCCTATGCAGCAGAGACCTCCAAAGCAGACACCCAAGCAACCACTACCACGGAAACAAACACGTGCAACACATATCTCACAAAGCCAATGTGCTGAACACTCACAGCCCTTAACAGTAAACAACACACCTCATACACCTGTACTAGGTGCCTCTATCATCAGGCACACTGACATCATGTTCACCAGGCTTAACGCGGTGAGGGTCACAGTGTGCAGCCTGTCGGGCACTACGACCCGCCACATAACACAAACACTCAAGTAACTCCAAGGCAAGTACAGGTATGACTCACTCAATGTCCATGCTGGTGTGAATGACCTGACACATACCTCCCTGGACTACATGACATGAGACAGTAAGGAGCTCTCTGAGCATGTAGCCCAAGACAGTATGACCCTGACCTTGGTAGCATCTTACCCTCACCAAGAATGATGCCACAATATCAAGGCATGATGATCCCTTCCAACAACTGACTGACATACTGGTGTCATTCACAGGTGTGCCAATGCCTGTCATCTTGGGGTGGTATGCTGTACAAGCCACAATGCTTTGCTAGGGACAGCTTGCACCTGTCACCCCTGGCCTATTGGATTTTGGCAGAGGCTCTTGCTACACCCATAGTGCCTGTATTAGGCAAGGCTCATAAGGCAAACCCACATCCATTTGTATCACAAAGGATGAGGAAGTAAGAGTGATGCTACTCAACACCAGAAGTCTAGACCTCAGGATACACGCACTCAAAACCCTACTTAGCATTATGGACATCGATATCTGTGCATTACCAAGTTATACCTGTTACCATTCTTGTCGGCCCCAACACTTGGACCAGACAACAAAGGAGGGGGAGTATCAATATTCAACGCAGATTCCCACACCTCCACATTGGTGGCAAAGTACCACATAGGTGTTAGGCCATTGAGTACAGAAGACGTAATTGGGGACCTGGGGAACAAATATGATAGCAAACTGTCATTTGTCAACCACATGGCCAACGTGGATTGAAAGACATGTTATATAGCCCAGCTAATCATGAGGGATTCACATGTACGGCAGGGGAGGTCATTGTGCCTCTTTACTCATCCATCATCAGGCCTATAATTGCGTACAATGCACCTTTTGGGATGTACCTAACCAGACACCTACAGCAACTGGTAAAGGCCAACAGTACCTCATCAAGAGGATCAAAGGGCTCAAACAGATGCCATATGCTGCCCAGTTAAAGGAAATCCAGCTGGACTCAGTGGCATACTGCCTGTTCAGCAGCAATCTGTGCCTGCCATATACAGCCATGTCCAACCCAGAAGTAATGAACATGCTGCACCTCAGGAAATCAGAGTCCCATACAGCCACATTCTCAGGAGACCTGAACCTCAGCACTGACATAAACAGGACATGCTGGAGGGGCATATTCCTAACCAAGAGGCTCCCTTCACTCTGTAATGAACTCACACTACAGGTTAGGCAGAGTCCCTCATTGACTCTCTTCCATAGGAATCTGGATGAGTGGATGGAGATCATAGTTGTACCCCGGGTATCACTTCTATGTCACTGTTAGACAGTGGCACAGTATACTAACATCGGACAAGGGCATAGCAGCATAAATTGTAATTGGGTGGTGAAAGACAAACACATTCTACTAGGCTTATCAATGCCCTAGGGCAAATAGCCTAGTATGAACCTATGAACCTATGTGTACTGCTATAGTACTTCTGCCATATGTTGCATGTGTGTGTGTTGTGGGGGATGCACAGGTAATGGCCAGATATTTCTGCACAGGCGACACATCTGAAACACTCTGGGTGTTCATCCCTACATACTGGATGTGTGTTGCCATCCAACCCTGTGATGTGGACACACATTACTCAGCCTGCATATACATATCCCAACAACACCACAAACACAGTACACTACCTTGCTATGTATGCATGTAATTACACAGTTATTCACAAGTTAGGACTGAGATGCTATCCATGCAGCCCATTGGGCCAGTGGAAGCCACAACACACACTGCTGGCCCCTTTGCAAAAGCTTACCACAGACATCCCACATAGTGCATGTACTGTGCACACACATATCTAACCCAGAACGTATGCACACCACTTATTTATCCTGTCCAGTGGACTACAGATACAGGCACATTGTATAACAATAGCAGGAGGCTACTGCAGCACAGGGCAGATTCACATGAAGGCAAGGCATCTGTGGTCATCAGTGTTAAGATGCTTCACATTCACCAAATGCACAGATATTGGCAACATTGTTGCAGACAGTTTAGGTGCAGGTACCCCCCCCCCCATTCTCCACACATGTGGAATTAGTTATCACAGATGACTGTAACCTCCCTATCCTCTCACATGTCCAGGTGAGGGCCACCCTCAACATTGCAGAACACATAGCATCACTGTTACGAAATGGTATCCCTGGATGTGTGCTACGTTCACCCCTGGAGGACATAGCACTACATGACAGACTGATATTAATCCCTGGCCATACTACAGGATATGTACCTGAACAGTGCCATACATACACAGTGGTCCCATACCAATGAGGAGTAACCTCTACTGACCCTGGTAACTACTGCATCATATGCACAACTGGCCTTGTGTTCTAAGCTATGGAAGTTTTAAGTATGGGCAACATGTACAGCAATATTACATATGTATATATTTCAGGACTATGTACACACAGCCTATCTCATGGACATACCTATAGATAGTGAACTATGATACATTTGGAGGTGTCACAGTAAACACAGTATTAACCTGCTACTTTGCATTACCTGTGTTTGTGGCAGCTGTTGCTGTGTCAGTGGTGCTGCTTGCTGCTTGCTGTTTGCTGCTGCTGCTGCTGGTTTTGCTGCTGGCTGTCTGTATATTTTTTTTATTTCTATCTCTATCTCTCTCTCTCTCTTTCTCAGTAGGTTTGTGCAATGACTGTATTGCATGTGTGGAGTGTGGGTACTGGATGCATTTGTAGGTATCTGCATAGGTCCATGTGATGGCCTCTGCACCAATTGTAAGGCAGCATTGGCTAATTGCATACAGCCAGTTGTGTACTGATTGCATGTCTCACTGTGATTTCAGGACAGTGCTATAAAAGGGTATGTGAGATAGGCATTGCCCTTTCAGATTTTAAGGGTGTGGACCATGCTGGTATGCTGTTGACAATGTTCTGTGAGTGTGAAGGTTAGTACATCTCTCATGCTTCATGCTGTGTTGTGAATTCAGGTTGCTGCATTTCTCTCACCTGTTCCCTGTAGTGAGTGTGTATGCATACTGACGCCTACGACTATATTTCATATGTATTGCTATATATGTGTACATATACATACTTTCATATATGTACATTAGCTGACAATATTGGGTACAAGCTAACAATTTGCAGGGCTGTTTCTGTTAACACTACACTAGTATGGGAATCCAGTAATTGGGACAGTAAAAGTCTGCCTGACATGCTTTGGGTAGTACACATACTATATTGCCTTTATCTTCATTCCTACTATTACATGTTCCACTTATTTAGCACTATATTCCTGTATGAGAGTCATGGCTTACTGGTAGGTCATACAGACTAGTGTTACAATGGTCTTGTGGTAGGGCCTACTAGTATGCTTATATTTTGCTTTCAAATTGAGTATAGGGCCTATCAATCAGAGTGCTGGGGGCACCTTTAAGCAGTTAAAGGGGTTAGTAGGTCTCACAGGAGTCAGGCTGTGTTGCAGATTCTGGTTGCTGCATTTATCTTCACTGTTTCCTGTAGTGAGTGTGTATGGATACTGACACCTACCACTATATTTCATATGTATTAATATATATATATATATATATATATATATATATATATATATATATATATATATGTATGTATGTGTACATATACATACTTTTATATATGTACATTACCTTACATTATTATGTACAAGCTAACAATTAGCAGGGCTGTTACTGTTAACACTAAACTAGTATGGGAATACAGTCGTTCAGGCATTACAAATCTACCTGACATGCTTTGGGTAGTACACATCCTATATTACCTTTATATTGATTCCTACTATTACATGTAATATTTATTTCAGCACTATGTTCTTGTATGAGAATTATGGCTTAGTGGTAGGTCATACAGACTAGTGTTACCAAGGGGCTTGGAACTGACAGTAGGAATTTTTTTCTTTCAAACTGAGTTTAGGACCTGGAAATCAAAGTGCTGAAGGCACCTTTACACAGTTAAAAGGGTTATTAAGTCTCACAGGAGTCAGGCTGTGTTGTAGATTGTGGTTGCTGCATTTATTTTCACTGTTTTCTGTAGTGAGTGTGTGTGAATACTGACACCTACCAGTATATTTCACATGTATTAATATGTTTATATATATATATATATATATATATATATATATATATATATATATATATATACATATGTGTACATATAATACTTTCATATATGAACATTACCTCACATTATTATGTACAAGCTGACAATTAGCAGGGCTGTTTCCGTGAACACTAAACTAGTGTGGGAATCCAGTAATTCAGGCATTAAAATCTACCTGACATGCTTTGGGTAGTACACATCCTATATTACCTTTCTATTGATTCCTACTATTACATGTTATATTTATTTTAGCACTATGTTCTTGTATGAGAGTCATGGTGTAGTGGTAGGTCATACAGTCTAGTGTTACCAGGGTCCTGGGTTCGAGACTGACAGTGGGAATTTATTTTTCTTTCGAAATGAGTACAGGACCTGTCAATCAAAAGTACCAAAGGCACTTTTAAGCACTTAAAGCCAGGTCTGCGCTCGTTTGCGCAGAGCTCACGCATGCGCACCGCCGGTTAGCTTGTGGGAGCGTCGCGCAAACGGTGTGCGCTGGATTACACTTTAATTGGCTAGTAACACACATGTTAAATGTAGCACAGCTAGTTGCACACAGTTTGAGCCTGTTAAACCAGTCCTTAGCTATGGGCAAGCAGTTTGCAGTTTGTGAAACACTACTTAGCTACGGGCACTCTGTCTCACTGCAGTTTAGCTATCAGTACATTTCTAAATATTTTTATTATTGTATTACTTGACAACATATGCTCCATTTCATTCCATTTTACAAAAGGGAATACTTTTACATTTGTACAATACTGTCAGGGGCCTTTTTAGTGCTTATTTAAAAAAAAATGGTTGTTGTGTGGGCTCGAACCTTGCCTGCCTGCTCTCAAGCCGACAACTCTACCGCTATGCTATTACTTCTTGGCTTACTTTGCATATTTAGTTCTTATATCCTTTTCCACTGATTGCTAACTGCAGTTGCGCTAGTAGCACACCCGCGCACACGAGCGCACACAGTAGCACACATTTACGGGGTTTAAAAAAAATTAAACATTTTTTATTTTCATTTTACAACATCTGTTCACTTTTTACATTGCTGGTCTGTGGGGGCATGTGTTGTGTAGTGTGGTTATTCACATTTCCATGGCTTCCCTCGTGGCTGTTTACTTTCAGCCATTCTAGACTTCTGGGGGCGTGTCTACGGACACGCCCCCTACTCTCTTACACGGACCGTGTAAGAGTTACAGTGTGATTCAGCATGCCTCATGCACCTCATGCATATGCATGACATGCTGACATCACACCGTTTAACTGCAGCCTCCGTGTAAGAGTTATAACTCTTACATGGAGGCTTCCTGATTCCTGCCCAATGTGTGTGCATGTGCTCCTGAGCGTATTTGTTGAGGGTTGGGTTGGAGAGGGTGACAAAGCTGTGCCTGTGATCCAGATACAAAATATTTATGGTAATCTCAAAGCAACATTGATTTTAGTGTTTGGACTTCAGCAACCATCATAAATAGTTATCCACACCACTGAGGCTACACATAATTTATGACATTAGAGGTGAGAATAGCATTAAGGACCATCACCTCATCAAGCACTGATAAGTAAGTGAAGTAGTCAGCCTCCGTGACAATGTTAAATATAGATTCTTGACATTAGTGGGGACAATGTATCTAGGAAGTGGTGGGGATATGTGGCAATCACTCTAATACCAACCATATGAAAAGACAGCAGCTGCTTGTCATTCTGACCTCTCTGCCATTAAGTTAATAATGTAAGGGTAGCACAGGTAATGTTGACCTATCTACTATTACTGTAGATGGTGCAACTGTCAGGATGTCTAGCTGGAGAATAGGTGTGCCAGAACCGTAAGTGATTTTGCACAAGTTTGGCACCACATCTGCAAGTGACAGAAACAAAGTAAAATTTCAGAGTTTTTCTTTTCACTTCTGTCATGTTTAGCTTTTCAAAACATAGTGCAGACATGCAGTGAGACACAGTTATAAAGCAATAATTGATATCACATCTTAACACTTATCAATGGTTCCCCACCTTGGTACAAAAGAGTACACGTTGCCTGAGCTTACTTTTCACCTTATAACTACCACTACCCTTCAATCAGCTACCCCATCCATCTTTATCATCTCTTCCCTGCTAATCTAATACTGACAGGTCCTCCGACCTTTATTCCACCCCCTCCATGGTCTTCTTAATTTTGTAAAACCATTGTGTATAGCCTTCCTTCACATCCTGTAGCTTATCAGGCATGTTCCATTTAGCTTTCCTCTACACCACCAAACTTGTCATTATTATCACTTGAGCTTTTTTTTTTGCTCTCATACTCCATTCTCCCTTTCCACCCAAACAGAAGCAATGTTTACCTTTCTAGCACATTCTTACCACATGCCTCATTTCATATTTCCTGAGCCTTACTCCACAGTAAGTGTATCTATAGGTACTCCAACCGTATATGCAGGCCTCCTGCTACCTGCACCATGTACCTCAAACTAGAACTCTCTTTCTTTTTTCCAGAACTATTTGACCCTCTGTGCCCCACTACTCTTCATTACTTGCCTTTCGCTCAACCATGCTATGCTTTTCCCCCATCCTCCCTCATCCCTCTCCCCACATGTTAACCTCACTAACCTTTTCTTCACACCCAGTTAGTTTGTTATCATTAACTTAGCATCTTGTGGCCTCCTTTTTTGTCACTGGCCCCTTCCTTTTCCATCTTCTCTGAGGCATGCCTTCAACTCTTTATAAGCTAAATAAGCCCCTGCAAATATTTAAAATTCATTTCTAATATTATCAAAACTTTTAGACCATCTTCCACTAATTTCCCACAGTGTGTGTTAGAAATCCAACAACCTGCTTTCTTTCCATAATTTTCACCACCTCCTGTCTGTTTTAAGTGTTTCCCAAATTCCCTCACTTTAATGGCTCCACCCTCATTCCAGAAACCATCCCGGGTCATAGCATTTTATTGACTACATCACAAGATTTTCACACGACCACATTATTTTTCCTTTGTTCATACTTTCTTCTTCCATTTTCCATTACTGCACAATTGAGCAACGTAAAACTCCATGCCTGTAGCTACCCTGCCACATTGTTTGCCTTCACAAACCTCCTAAAATTTAGCATGTCTCAGTGTTCAGTCTCTTTACCCTCTCATAGCCTTGCTTCCCCAGTTCTTCTTCCTTCACTGTCATATAAATACAGATATGTTGCACATATCTTGACTGTTCCATTGAATATTCCATGTACTTTATTCTTGTGAAATGTTATGTTTGTCCATGTATAATACAAGAGGAACCATCATCAACAGCATACCAGTTCCACCTATCATACCAATGAGCCCATATTTCCCACTCATTTAGTTAGAGATTGACAACCTGATCCCGAGTTTCCTGCTAGTTCCTAAAAGAGGTTTTCTTCATGTTGGCATGCACTTTCAATCACAAACTACTTTGCTTGTACAGAGCAGTAAAGGAAGCGCTATTACCTAAAACCCCAAGTCCACCCACGACACCATTGCCAGACGTATCTTCAGACCTATATTTTTCTCGTAAACCTACTAAACCCTTTCAAGACCTCCAAAAGCCTTTCTCCAACATTCACCAACAAGACCATACAATCATCCCAAACTAACTTGGATTAAAGCTTGACCCTAGAGGTACATCTGTCAGCCTTCTCCTAGGCCCTTGGTCTATAGACAAAGTTGCTTAATCTCTTTTAAAATGCTGAGGACTTCAAACAGCCCTCCATTAACCAGCATCCTTATTAGCAGATGTGTGCCTGGTACTGTCACTCCCCTTATGAACCTCTGCTTTAATTCAGGATCACCAATAGCTGAAACATGTAGTCTCAGTTAGCAATGCTATGCATGTTCCTAACTCTAAAAAACTGAACCACAAAACCAAATGCAAACAAAGCAAATAAATGAAATACTAGTGTGGCCACCAAGGGATGGAACCAGACTTCAACGTAGCACTTTCATTCTTTTTAATAACTTCAGAACTTCCTTAGAAATAATAGAAACAAAACAGTCCTGGACAAAGTGCCCCTCAGAAAAAATAACGAAAATCCAGAAAACACAAGAGGCAACATTACAGCAGATATCAAAAATTCCATGTAGATTTAATGAATCCAATAGGGCAAAACAGTGAAATGATGAAAACTTTGAACACATTACTACTTATGGTGGTCACACTTGGTGGTCACACCAGTATTTCATTTATTTACTTTCCTAACTCTGCTAGTCTGGGATATCTGCCCATTCTACAGTCTCAGCTAAGTCTCCAGTTATTGTCTAACTTCCTCCATTTCAGAAAATCAGCCTAATGCCATGAAATCACTACAAGCTGCACCATCTCCTACCTTGCCACCAATGCTGTAGTGTATATTTTACATTAACATTAACACAAGTTATTGATTAATGATGCACAGGGTTTTCTTTCATTCCTTTCTTTTGTAGCATGATCATCACAATAACTTTCATCTGTGATATGGAAAGGTTAACACATAATAACTCTGTTAAAGAGAGCTGCTATGTCCTCATATATCAAGCCATCCTTCTGCCTTATAGAAAATGGCCAGAAATATGACAATGTCACTAAATTATCCCTGTTTTAAGGGATTGTTGCAACTGTGATATCTTTGCTTCCCTAAACTACTTCCTGGCTCTGCATTCCTCATCATCTTCTCATTGTCCTACTTGACTTTTGAGAGATTCTCACTCCTACTTACTCCCCAGGGTCATCCTTCCTCTACTTTAATATAACCTAAAAAATTCTGAGGATGCACCAAGAATTCCATTCTTAACACCTCGGCTGAACACCTCTTGCATCATTAAAACAATGAGCACCCATCCATGCTCTTTTAGCTGACACACTAGTACACAAATACATTTGCATTTATGTTTCCTAAAGCCCAGCAGATTGTCCCTCATTTATCCCATTTCTGCCCTCTACCTTACTTCTGCTGTGGTCCTTAATCATTCCCTACAATGCTTACTTTCTTCTCTGGGCAAGTGCTGCCATACTGTCCCTCCATCTCTCCATCTTTAATTGTCCATGTGTTTCTTTCAGTCTTAGCAAACCCTTAACCTGTGTGTCACTTTTATTCTGTTCCACTAGCGCCCTGTAATCTTTAACACTCCCTCCCAGTAACCTCTGCAACCAGCACCATATCTTGCAGCCACTTCACTGCCTCTATCCCTATTCACCTCTAAGGATTCCACCTCCATCAGGTAGCTACACTGCACTTTCCTTCCTGCTCTATCTCTACATATGCATTGAAAGATAGATACCTTTCCTTGCCTCTCACACTGGTTACCTTATCTACCCCTAACTTATGTACCCAAAGAAGTACAGCCTACAGGGTTAGGATTTCATATTCCTTGTAAAGGTATGCACCCCGCTCAGCCCATGTTCTTCTTCTGCATATCTTCAGAATTTTCTATCCATTTTCCCCTAAGCAGCTTGTGCTGGCATTTCATCTGAAACTCTACCATCCTACCTAACCTATCTAAACGTACATTCTTCTTTGAGATGTATGCATTTAAAAATTACTTCCAAGTTATCCGTACTAGTGCAGTAACATTAAGCCAAAAAAATCCATCCTCTTCTGTCCAGCAATACAGTAGTATTCATCTATTAGTACAAAAAGTCTGTACATCTCCACTATGGACTACCACAGCTCCTTGTCTAATAAAATCCCCCCACCCCCTTCTCTCACCTTCTGTATATTCAACCTCCTTCACATCTGTCATTCTTTCCTATTTTCTTCACTTCCATCCTGGACAGCTTGTTTTTTCTTTTTATAAGCACACCAGTGCTATCCATGATCTATTTTAGCTACACAAAGCCATTCCATCTTAAATCAACACAGAAAGCTTCTGTTTTGAGATAAGCATGACTTGAGGTGTTGAGCTTTTTAACAGATACAATGTCCACTTAAAAGTATTCATAATTTTTGAGATGATGGAGAAGCATGTATACTTTTTCCAGACTTTTAAGATGGTGCATCACAGAGATGATATGCTTTCTTTATGTTTTTAAGGGATGCATTACAGCGAGGTAAGGGCTATTATTGGGGTGGATTATAATGTCATTTTTCTGTGAATTCATACAGGTAACACAAAGTGGTTGAGTGACAGAGATTTCACAGGGAAATTATGAGAAGAGAAGATTTGACAGATGCATATTGGGAGACAGATGGAGCAGGAAGGAACATATACCTTTACAAGAACTATAAAATAGCTTGTCAATATACTGGACTTTTTTCTTCCGTGTTAACAAAGTACATTTTTACTGCTTTATTACAAAAAGATTAACTATCATGGTTTTGACTTTTGTCTGGTCTACTTTTGTGAATTCCGGAGTTAATCTATATAAGTTAGTAGAGTATGGAAGTGAAGCCCCAGCAAGAGTTAAACAATGAAGAGCATCCCTTAGATATGCATTTCAATTCCTGATTTTTTTTTTGTTTATGGCACAGGGGCCTAAAAGTTCTGCAAAAAAAGATCTGGCAAAAGAATAGCAGACAGCTCATTAAGGAACCATATTATATATATTTAAAAATATAAATAGCTCACTGTTTTTGAAAGTTAATAAATACATAATTATATATTTAAACATGTGAATATGTTATTGTCCATGGAATTCAATAAATACAAACTGATATATATTTAAATGTACAAAAATGTCACTGACCTTGAAATTCATGATGCGGTCTTTAGGGATCTGCTAGGTACCCTACAGAGGACTTATATCTTAACAAACGAAGTAGTTATTTCCACAGGCTAGGGATTTCTAAAAAGGTTTCTTTCCTAATTGCTCACACTTCAGCCCAGAAATCACTGGCAGACCCTAGCCTGTGGAGTGGAGAGAATAAGCTGAATGATAGGGTGCCAGAAGTTCTGTTATGAAACACGGATTTATTCTTTGCAGGGACTGGTACTTCATACTCACACTACTGAGACCTCTAAATCCCTGTCAGCTAGTACAGGTTGTATAACACTGATGTTACATGACAGTAACAGCTTGATTCTGTCAGTAATTACACTACAACATTCTGTTCTGCTTTCAGATGACCAAGATTGCATGTAGACTGCATCCCAGTAGTCCAATTGTGGAAAAAAAATAAAAGCATATTCAGCCTTTCCATGCTTCTCTGATGACTGTACTTGCTATAGTCAGATAATGCTGGAAGCACATCATTTTGTCTGATAACTACTCTCAGATCTCATAATATCGAAGCAGATTTTGTGATCAATAACATTATCAAATATGATTTTTAATTCATTTTAAGGTTTACTTTCTTGAATACATGTATCTATATATATCATTTGCCTATTTTAATATCTTCATAACTATCTATATGCCAGTAAGATGCTCTCAGTCATTATGGCTACAGCTTATCTATAAAGCTCTGCTAAGCATAATTCCATTTTCCATCCATGTTTTGACATTGTTAACTGCTTCTTGAACTAAATGTTCCAGCATATCCTTGCATTTGTAAATATGAATATAGATTTGTTTTTTAGCATATTCTTGTTTCTGTAACTATGCTTTGTTCATTTCTTATGTGATTCTATTCACCTGGGCTGCACCAGTAAATGGTCCATTGAGATCATTGCACTACCCCGGTAAACAAATATATACGTATAGGGTGATTACATAGGAGAAAACCAAAGGGCAGAGGAAAACTTTAAGATGGAAAGAATGGTTAATGGTTCTATTTTACTGGAAATTAATATTTAAATATTTATCTGTTTAAGAATGGCTTTCAAACTTCACTTTAATGCTGCTTGAGAAAAGTGTCAGAACAGAACAGTAAGACTTCCCCGTATGGTTCTACCCATCATTTGTATATGTTAAATATACCTCTGTTTATTTTGCATAATTAACCACTCATTCATGTAATATCTTTTATGCAAGTAAAACAAAGAAAATTTAAATAAACTGTTGCTGAACATTTATTTGTGACATTTCCAAAGGTAATAAAAATGCCTTTCTCAAGCATATTAAATCCAAGGGGGAGGGGTAGTCATTTAATTTCCAGTGTACTTGCTTGCTTAACTGAGAAAAGTTAAACTAAGGAGTATCAATTTAAACAGCAAGCGAACAGAAATAAATTCAAGTCTGGCAGTTGATAGAGAGGGATAAGGCTGTAAGTTGTAGTACAGGGTTTGATTGCTATTGGCAACTACATGACTTTGAGCAAGTCACTTAACCAGATGATGCTGGGGGGTAACTGTAAATGTGGGCTGGGCTCCTCAATGGTCCACAGGACTGCAAGCCTAATAACTACCTATGAACATGAGTGCATGGATTTCTTCAAAACACAGGTCATGGTTCTTTCCAGTTCTAAACACTATTCCTCTGGGTGAGACGGGCCTAGCTACATCAAATGGAGAAATTTAGTTACCTTGAATATTTTTTCATTACTGAGAGTTGAAGTGAATGGGAGGGTAACTAACAGATAGGTGTAATAACAGTACTGCATTATGCTAGACTGTGCTGCTCAAATTACTATTCAGGTTATATTCTATCCTCAGCTGTGGTCACAAGTTTTAGGTAATTGAGCCCACAGATGTATATGGTAGAATTTAGCCTATTTTATGGGATTACTGGGCACACATCCTTTGAAAGAGTTCTGAACCTGTCAATCTATGTGGATTGTAGAGTAGAATTTCTATTGTTCTGGACTGAGAGGAGTCAGGTGAGGTGGCTAGGAGACTTCATAAGGATGCACCAGGGCACCTCTCATGAGAGATGTTCCAAGCATGGCCCTCAGAAACTAAGCCCTGGTACAGATTCAGGACAAACTGGAGAGATAACATCACTCAACTTACCTGGAAATGGTTTGGGATCCTACAGGATAGATTGGGATTGTTGTTGACAAGAATGAAGTCTAGTCTACCCTGTTGGGTTTTCCAACATCATTACCAAAATTAGGACAAGTGGCTTCGAAAATTTCTAGATGGATGAACTAACATACTGGGACTAATAATCTATCATTAATTCAGAAATGGTTGCTTTATCATTTGAAACAGCAGAAATCTCATTGGGCAAATCCATTGTCTCCTTATGGGAAAATTCTGTATGATAAGTTGTGTAATACTTACTGATGTGAATCTTAGACATTAGCAAATTTGTGTAGCCCATGGGGTATGTGAGTATGATAGTAAAGACATTGGTGGAACAAACAGGAGTGCTTTGCACTTAAATGTGTTAATGTAAGAAGGCAATGAAGGGGTTTTAGTGACTTTAAAAAGCAGCCAGGGAACTTTTATGCAGCCTGAAATTAGCATTATTACAGGGAAGGCCCTGTCTACACTGGTGGTGAATGCAGGTATTTTGTACACAGTTTCCTGCCAATGGACCTCACTGCACCAGTTTCTCAATAAACAAGAAATATCCTTGCTTTAAGCCTTAACTAACTGCAGCCTACAACAGAGCCAGACTGTTTCACAAGACAGCCAAGCTGCTTTATAACAGAGTATACTGGAAGTTGCAAGGGCCTCAAAGAAACATAGTGATGCATTTGCTCAACAGGCTATGTTGCCAATGCCATGGAATGCATTATCATGGAACTTACAAACAAAGACATTGTCAGCCTTCAAACACTGGATCCCACCAGTTTGGTTTTGTAAAGGCCCGTGCTTGTCTTCTCAACCTGATTGACTTCTTTGAATCAGTCTCCAGAGCCGTGGACGAGGGTAAGGCTGTCCACACAGCCTATCTGGACCTCGCTAAGGCCTTTGACACCATCCCCCACTCTGGAATCATAGATAAACTTGCTAAGCTGGGCATTAATCCCTACATCACTCGATGGGTTGCTAACTGGCTTATTGACAGAACCCACACTGTAAAAGTAGTCCACTCAAAATCCAGCTCCAGACAAGTGACAAATGGAGTACCTCAGGGTTTAGTCCTAAGACTGCTCTTGTTTGGCATCTACTTCTCTGAAGTACAGGCCAGCACTAAGAGACTCTGGCTACCAAAGTTCGCAGATGACTGCAAACTGGGAGCCATTACTGAATCCCCAAATTATGTGGATATTCTACAAAAGGGCCTTACAGAAACAGATGCTTGGTGCCAGAGCCATGGGCTCAAGCTCAATACCAAGAAATGTATAGTTATCCCCCTTGGGAAAAACCATGTACCCTTGAATTACCACATAAGTGACAGTACACTAAACACTGAAAGTGTGATAAGGGACTCACAGGTGGACAGTGGTCTCACCTTTGATAACCACATAGCCACAACAGTCAGGAAATCCTTCTATGTGGCACACCTCATCACTAAGGGCTTTTCATCCAGAAAAAAGGAGGTCATTGTCTCAGTGTACTCATCCCTCATTGGACCCATTATAGAGTACAATGCCCTGTTTGGTATGCACCTCACAATACATCTGCAACAACTGGAAAAGCCACAGAAATACCTCACTAAAAGAATCACAGGCCTAAAGCAGATGCCCTATGCTGACCATCTAAAAAAACTCCAACCCTACTCTGTTGCATATCATCTACTCAGAGGTGATCTCTGCTTAACATACAAGGCCATGTCAAACCCAGTGCTGTTGGACATACTACACTTAAAGAAATCTCAGTTCTTCAGAGCTACATGCTCCAGGGATCTAAATCTGGTCATCACAATGAACAAAAAATGCTGGAGGGATAGGTTCCTGACTCCCCATATTCTGGAATAGACTGCCCATGCATGTCAAGCTGAACGCCACTTTGGCCCTCTTCAAAAGGAACCTTGACAATTGGATGGGAGATAGGAAGTTCACCCCGGGGATCACATCAGTCGCCCTGCTAGAGAGGGGACCAGGGAAGTAAATATTCTGGGAAGAAATAGCCAGAGAATTGTTATGGCTAGGC
Source organism: Protopterus annectens (assembly GCF_019279795.1). Lineage (NCBI taxonomy): Eukaryota > Metazoa > Chordata > Ceratodontiformes > Protopteridae > Protopterus > Protopterus annectens. The sequence continues at coordinate 413,810,848 of NC_056732.1, forward strand.
TTGTATAGGCCCTAGGGCCGATAGCCTAGTACCAACCTATGAACCTATGAACTATGTACTGTGTTGTGCTTTGCAGATATTTTTATCCAAAATGGGTAATGCCCAGTCCCAATCTGCTCCTAGTGGTTAGAGGATAACATGGACCAGCTATGTTCTTCAGAAAATAACAGTGTCGATTTCTATTATGTTCTTGTAGGTAGCCAAAAGACAGTTATGGCCAGCAACACTGTGGGCCAAACTGCAGTCCCCATTTCTCAACAAAGTACCTCTAAATATGCACCTGGACCTCCATTCTAATTGTGTGCGTGATGATATACAATTAAAGGCTAAGATTCCAACTTACTTTGTAGTAAACAGCACAGTTAGAGAATGATTTTCTAATACATGGACTTTCTCAGGTAAGAAACCCACAGTATTCTTGCTATTATAAAATCTATCCAGGAAGTAGTTACTGCCGGAGTGGAACTGATGACCCCGGAAAGTCACATGTAGAAATTTACACGTTGACAAAAGAGAGCTAAGCAAAACTGGCTGGTGACTTTGGCTGAAAGGTATTTCATTACAGAGTGGCTAGCTCTAGCCAGAATAGTTATCTTAAAGTATCAGTGTCTACAATCTAGAAGAGTGTTCTCTTTAGGATGAAGATTTTCTAAAATGTGCAACTAAATTACAAGCCGATAAATGTATGACATTAAAAATATTATGGGAGGGGAAGGCACAATATATTAATTTGCTTGTCTGGGTTTATAAATGCTGCAGAGAGGGACATTTGCACAGAAACTGCCTTCTAGTAGAGGAGATCATGAAGTACATTATAAATAGAACTGCTGTTTGTATTGTCTGCACAACTGGACATAATGTAACTAGACCTGACCATAAATTTGATTGTACTTTTGAATATTGAGACTGAAATGATAATACAGAAATTTAAGATGATTGTAAGTGGAAGAATGTAGATGCTTTCCTTTATTTAGGAAGTATGGCTATTCAAGTCTACATTAGGCTTGTTAGTAAGTACCTGCTCAGTAACAGACACAAACTGAGTATGATATGTTTGTTTACTCTTCTGAATTGTACTCCCTTGCAGATAGATGTATTGATGTATCCATATCAGCCCAATGTAAGCATAATGGGATATTTAAAACTAAGCCCATGCGGCGAAGCTACTATGTGAACAAACTGTATAATGAAAATTTAAAAAAACTCTTGGCCATCTTAGAAAGACGTCCACTTCATCATTATAAATGGCATTTACAAATGGTAAAGAAATCCCTCAAACTTACCACTAGGAAATGCAAGGCCAAGCATGAACTTTGAGTTGCAACTAATTCAAAAGACAAACATAAAGCCTTCTTCAGCTATATTAGGAAGCTTACAAATAACCATATATTCTATGCTGAACTTATCCATAATGGTACCTCAGTCTCTGACCCCAAGGATATTACTAATATTCTTGCAGATAAATTGTCTTCCAACTTCACTATACCCACATTTCCATCTCTCCCCCTATTACTCCTCAGACCTCCCCTCCTGAAATAACTTGTCACTTTCCAACATTAAAAATACCATTTCCATAAGTTCTCACAATATCCCTGGATGTCTGCTGAGAAGCACAAAGTCCCACTTTGCAACACCACTACATTACCTCTTTAGCCTACGTCTCCCCACTGGTTACACCTCCAATATATGAAGAACAGTTGATGTTGCACCCTTACATAAAGATGGTCTCTCTAGTGATCCTGGAAATTACAAGTCTGTTAGTCTTCTCACTTGTATTATTTGCAAGACTACAATAAACAAAGATATAGGTGAATAAAGCACAAACGTAGTCCGTAATCCAAACAACCAGCTCTTTATTCTTCTTTTAAATCTTAAACTATTAGAGCAGCCACCATGATATTCCAAAAAATGTTTCGCTACAGGACTAAATTCACTTTTATTCTTTATGTCCCTTAAGTGTTCGAGTATGCGCACTCGAACCATTCTCTTGGTCTGCCCTATATACCATATATCATTGCATGCACATCCCAGTATATATACTACTCCTACTGACCTACAATTAAAGTAGCTAGGAAGCTGTGTCAATTAAATAATTAATTAATTAAGCTATTGTATTAAGTAATTATACTATTAAGAAAATGTATATTTATACTGTGATAAAATGCTTAGTTTTTGTGATCCGTTGAAGGCGAAAGGCCGAGGTACCAGATCCGAATAAAGAGCTGGTTGTTTGGATTACGGACTACGTTTGTGCTTTATTTATTTTTGAACTGTGTGAAAGATATAGGTGACCCTATATCCCTGGATACATACCGCTTTGGCTTTGTAAAAGGCAGATCATGCCTGCTCAACCTGGTTCATTTTTTTAAATAGGTTACTGACCATTGATAAGGGGCATATAGTCCATGCTACCTAAATGGATCTAGCACAGACATTTGACAGTATTCCCCATGCTCATACTACTGACAAACTCTCCCAGGTCAACATTAACCCATACATAGTTTGTTGGACAGGTGAATGTCTGTCTGACAGAACCCATGTCATTAAAGTCAGTAGAGTGTGCTTAAGTCAGAAAAGCATCACCAGTGGTGACCCACAGGGCACAGTCCTGTGCCCCCTCCTCTTTGATATACACTTATCTGGCATGACGCTAGAATATATCAATGAACTATGGATAACCACATTTGCTAATGATTGCAGACTAGGGTCAGTTATCTAACCCCATTCAGATACACAAATTCTGCAGCAAGGACTAGACCAAACAACTGTTTGATGTGTTAATTATGGGGCTTACACTCAATGCCAATAAATGCAGATTTTGGTAAATCTAGCATTAATTTTACTTACCATATAGATAATATTTCATTTACATCTGACACTGTCATCAAGTATTTGGGTTCTTTTGCTGACAATAGACTGTTTTTTTGACCACCATGTCTCTGTGGTGGTTAGAACATAATTCTATCTTTGCAGTGTATCCTTTGTGGTGTCCAGTTAGGGTCCAGAGAAGTTATAGTCCATTTTATTGTTCACTTGCTTGGTCTATCATTGTACTAAGCAATGCCCACTTTAGCATATAGTTTGCTAAGCACCAAAGCCAGTTCTAGAAATCTTGGTGGTTGTTCATCAAAAAGATCTCGAGTCTCAGTATCCTTAGTTACTGTACTAGATTAAAAGGCCGTCCCTCTACTCAGTTCTATATAGACTCATGAGGGGTGATCACTACTTATTTTTCAAATATATGTATGATCCAACACTCTTTAAACTCATTAATCAAAGTAGAACCAGAAGCAAACACCTGCTTTAGAGACCCAGACATATACTACCACATAAACATCACAAAATGGCAGAACATGTACCTAACTAAACATATGCTCCATTTGTAGAATAGGCTGCCCTTACTTATTAGGCACAGATCTTCCATAGCAGCATTTAAAATCAGTCTGGATGACTGGATGGATGATTGTGAATTTTCACCTAGGATATGTAAGGAAACTTTTAAGGGGGACATTGTAAGTCTCCCATCAGTACTGGGTGATGTGGCTGAGCTTCTCAATGGTCTCCATGGCTGTGCCCTTATTCAGAACCTATGAACCTATGTGGTCAAAAAAGACTACCCTACAGCTAACTTGTATTCAGTTCAATTTATGGATAGCTTAAGTATTTAGTAGTAGTAGTAGTAGTAGTAGTAGTTAGTAGTAGTAGTAATAGTTAGTAGTAGTTAGTAGTAGTAGTAGTAGTAGTAGTAGTAGTAGTAGTAGTTAGTAGTAGTAGTAGTAGTAGTAGTAGTAGTAGTAGTAGTTTCTGCTGATATGAGGAATGTTTTTTCCTTACTTTAATAAAAATGGCATCAGGGGCTTCCAGTGCTACAAGGTTACAGAAGAGGCAAGACATGTTAAGGCAAGATGTTTCCCTTCTTTCTTCACAATGGGAACCAATGAAGGGTAGGAGATAGCTTTGTCAGTGAGTAGGCTGAACTCTATCCACATGTTGGAAGCCTGAGATGATGTGCTGATGTCTGATGGAGTGCTTACAAATCCAGAGAGTACTTCAAGCTTTCAGTTTTTTGAAACAGTCAATAGCTTACTTTATAGTGTGACTGAGACAAAGCAAGAAACTCTGACCAGTTTGTAGTAATTTAATGACAGGAGTCTTACTGAAACCAGCATAAAACATGCATTGAGTGGATGTCTTGAAATATATAAGATGAAAGAAAATGCACTGATCAGTTTATTTTCAGCAGAAACCTGTGTTATATCAGACATGTGGTGTGCTAGTTTCACTTCAGTATATCGAAATATTGAAACACCGAAACTGTAATGGCCGAGACCAGAACGCCAAAGTTTCAGTATTCTGAAATACTGAAGTGCTACATAAAAAAAAAAAAAAACAACACTACATACAACATTTATGCAGGGGCAAGCCCCTCTGCACCCCCACATGGGGGGCTGTGCTCCCCACACCTCCCCTACTTAAATATACCAACTCTGAGATCGGGCTACAGTGTAGTAAAGGGAAATCTCCTGTTCTGCGCCATATACGGAAGCACAGAATGGGAGATTTGCTGTGTCCTGACTATCGTACAATCACGGGGAAGGTATATTTAAGTGAAGGTTTGCAGGGGGCTTGCCCCCCTGCAGAAACAGTACTTTTTTTAATTTTAATTTTGTTTTTAGCACTGCTTCAGTATTTCGAAATACTGAAACTTCAACGTTCTGATCTCAGCCATTAGAGCTTCAGTGTTTCAGTATTTCAAGATACTGAAGTGAAACCAGTGTGCTTCATGCCTTAAATGGTGGTAGAGTTTTCCAGAAATAAATAAATAAGTAAGTAAGTAAATTAATAAATGAATACATTGAAAGGATAACAGTGGCCATGACAGGACCTCATCCTAAACTGGCTTGACGGCACCAACATATGAGGTACTGGGTTTACATTATCTAACTAGGTAGGTACCCAGAAGCCATTCTATAGTAGGCAGCCAGAGCTAAGGTCATTACCACAAACTTCGTTCTATTGTACTATTATGGTGTCCCTGCTCTGGGCCAGTAATCAAGGAGCCTTAATCTTCACCACAGATACTGGAGAGGGATGTTCACTTAGAAAGAAATAGATACACACAGTATTTCCAGATGCAGCTCTCTGCACCAAGCACAATTTCTCTAAAGATCACACAGGGAGCACACTCAGTCATGGGTCTGGGTTTTCCTGCTTCTCTCCTGGCCCCCAATAAGACTCCCCACTGGCACAGCTGTAGAGTTGAGTCCTCAGCCATGTGTTTCAAGCCAAGTCCTCCACCACCCTCTCTTTGAAACCACGGCTCTTTGTCCCTGCTCCAAGTAGCTGACACACACACTCTTTGACATTTGATTTTCACACACACACACACACTTACACACCCCTGGGAAAGGCCAGCACAGATTTACTACCTATGCCTCCTCTGCTCAGACTATAAGGTAGGTACTGCCACCAGAACATTCCAAGGCCAACTACTCTAAGGCTCTTACAATGGTACCCAATTATACTGAGTAAAATTAATATTAATACAAATGGTAGTGTTTGACCAATGCAGCAAGGTTTTCAGAAGTGACCACAGTGTCACCGAATAAATATAAGTATCCACAAAGGTAAAAATATTCTTTAAAAGACCAGCCACAATGACAAGTTTCTTCTTCTTCTTCTTTCGGCTTTTTACTGGTTAGGGGTCGCCACAGTGGATCACTTGTCTGCTCATGATTGGCAGTGGAGTTTTTTACGGTGTCGAGTTGCCAGCCTGGCACCCAACATTCCACAGAAGGCACACACATGCACGCACTCATGCCTCTGTCCAATTTGGAGTGTTCAATCCACTTACAGCATGTCTTTGGGATGTGGGAGGAAACTGGAGCACCCAGAGGAAACCCACGTGATGACAAGTTTAAATAGATTTAATAATAAATAAAAGAACATGAAATACTAAATATCTATTTGCAATAAACACCAGAGTTTCAATGACAAAAAATATTAAAAATAACACAGATGGATTGACTCGCACAGATACAGAAAAACAGTACTTAACTAATCTCACTATATTTTCCTGACTGATCTAAAGAATTACTATTCCCTGGTTACTTACTAAAACAAGACAATATGAAGTGGATGAGTGAGCCTTCTCTGTCAGGTTTCAAAAACAGACTGCCCTGAGACTTCTGTTTCATCCAGTATTAAAACATCCTTTCAGTGCTGGATTACAGAATGACATCACATACATCTGGTCATCTGACTCTGGTTCCCACACTACCCCCCTTTGCTAGAAACTGAACTAGAATTTAGTACATATGTGTTAACATACACACAGATAGAGCTTTGGGGATAGCATCTGGAAGCTAGAAAACCATTTCAAAACTTCCACCCTTCCAGGGTAGCAATTAGCTCACCCCTAAGGACAATAAAGTAGGATTCCTAGTCTTGGTTTTCACAGACATTTCATCTCTGGCTGGAATCAGAACTGTAAGATATACCCCAGGATTCATGAAGCTTGACGCAAGGACAGTGTTAGCCTTGCGCCGACCGTGAGGTGTAGAGATGGCACAGCAGCACCATAGGCATATTAATGAAGGCATGCTGCCGCAACGTCCACATGCACAGGAAATGTGTGCAAGTGCAGGGGGCATGTCTAAGCACTGCATGGAGGTGTGAACATGTTGGCTACAGATGCGCAACCTAAAATGCTGACTAGTACAGCTTGCCTCTAATAGTAATAACTCCTGTCAGTGTCTGTGGATGCTGAAATGTATGCAAAGCATACAAGACAGTTCCGTGAACACCAAAAATAAAAAGTAAACACAAAGGCACATAGCTGAATATTGAGGCCTAGTCCCTTGAACAAATGACATTTAAAACCCCATGCCCGTATTTCATAGTATTGTTGATTGTTATACCAAGTGAAAGTGAAACGCAGCATGTTTGCGCACAGCTGCCTTTGCTAAGCCTAGCCCAATGGTTAGGGTTACCACCTTTCCCACTTTGTGAAGGATAATCCCTCTCTGGGCAGTTGTGTCCTTACCAAAAATATTAAAAATGGCAAATGTCCTGCGATTGTAGGACATAATTATGTCCCATATTTTATGTAATAGTTGCATAAAATAGTTATTTCTGTATCTAAAATACCTAAATGTTACAAGAAACAGAATAAGCAACTAAACTGCTACAAGAATAAGCTTTTATTTAGGCAAAAAAGTAAAGTTCTATCCTTTGTACTGACCGTGGGTATGTGTCGGTCTGTAAAATCTGATGTGTGTCCTGAAAATGTCCCACTTTGGCCATTTGAAAAGGTGGCAACCCTGCCAATGGTCAGGGCATTTGCTCAATATCTGCCCATTCTCAGTCCAAGTCATCCTTGTCTGTATGGTCCAAAGATGAATGGGTATTTCCCGGGTCTACCTACCATGTCATGAAAGATAAGTATTTGCGTGTACCTATGTGCATGAAGTACAGCATGTGGAAGATCAGATATGCTAGGGTTGTCCTCACAACCATATTGGTACCAGATATATGTAGAGTACACATTGTGTACTGCTGTCTGTGCCATGGTCCATCAACCAGAGAAGGGATGGATGGTGTGTTTGTGGAATATGGGGGGATGGCGGGTAATGTAATAATTTGCCAAGGGGAGACTGGTTCGGATGTACAATAGGTGAACTGGAGGTGTATGAGGGAAGCAGTGGGTGAATCAGAAAGGAAACCAAAGAACATACATTCACATCCGTAATACACCCTGACAGGCCATACTGCAGAACACAATCCCACAAACATATGAACATTAAAATGTGCGATACACATGTACAGAAACGTTACCGGCTCACTCCCACATAATGGTCTGGCCTGAACTGGGCCATCCAACCCCAACACACCTGGATACATAATTGAATACCCATCATCCCCTCCACAGCACCCCCACTTGCTGAACATCCACCAAAACCACCAATACTCGGACTGCTAGCTTGGCGCAGCCATATCTGCACATAGTGCCCCCCTACCAACATCTAGTAGGCAGTCTCACCCTAGGCAGTCTCAGGCTTGCAAACTAGGTATCCCATGCATGCATAACCTTACCACATTTTCAAATAGCTAGAAGAATGGGGTTCATCATCCACAATTTTTGGACATCCCTCATGGGATAAGTGTCTGTTCTCAAGATTAGACTTTGTGGCATAACCCGATATCCACCCATGTTGACATCCGGGCACAAGTCAGATTAGCAGTACTTGTCCACAACCCTGCTCAGCCTCCACCCAGTCCTGTAGAACCTACAACCCGGGAATAAACACCTGACCATGATGCACATCTCCCCACATGCATTATCAGGAATATATACCTTTCACATGTTCCCATGAAGCTTCCCCATAGCCATCTTCCAAATAGTACATGCCCACAAATTGTATACCCCGTCCAGGTTCCTCATCGTAATGATGCACACAACCCCTGTATACAAATGGTACAGATACCTCCCGTATGCGGTTGTTCATATACATGGTCATATATAACTCCAGATATGTAGTCATATATCTATAAATGTCAATACTTATATTTACATAGCTGCACATCACACATACAAGCATATAAGTAGTTGTCAAGTATGTGTCCTATTCATAAATATGTACACTTGCAAATGTATACATATGCCTCTCAGAAACATATGAACAGTAACATGCACTATACATATATACACCAACTGACTGTCACATTTGTTGCCAGTACTGTGGAATGCCTGAAGTAAAGTCATATATCCTAATTACCATCCATACAGAATGCATCACAGATGGTTTAGTGGTAAAAACAGTGACTGTGGTGTTCCTGTTCCGGGGTCCAAGCCATGCTGCTAATTTTATATGATGCCCAGAATAAGTGGCGGTCATTCAACAGTATGGGAAATGTAAATAAGCATGTAGGTGTATATGCATGTGTATGTACAGGCAGATATATATATATATATATATATATATATATATATATATATATATATATATATATATATATAGATAGATATATATATAGATAGATATATATGTTATATATCCATGAAGAATGAACATGGTTACAATAAAGCAGTCATAAAGAATGTGAAGGGAAACAGCAGAGAAACCCCCCATAGTGTTTAGTGGTGTCATATCAAGCTGCCCAGAGGTGAGCAAACCTACTGCATCACCAACCACAGGTAGGATGCTAACAGTAGAACTAACTTTGTTCACGTGCTAAGTCTGTCTTTCAAACAGGTACAGGGCAGTCCCAGTCACCATTCAGGTGAGCCTAAAACCAGAAGACTAATTGAACACCCTGACCATTATATGAAGTATGTCACAGGACTATAAGCTTGGGACGTCTGAATATACTTGGAGTGAGCCAACATATGGGACATATCTATAGCAGTAGGGAGTGGTGCATGTGTAGTGGTGTGGTTTATTTCTAACCACAGGTAGGATGCTAACAGTGGAACTAACTCTGTCCACGTGGTAAGTCTGACTTTCAAACGGTTACAGGGCAGTCCCAGTCCCCAGTCAGACAAGCCTAAAACCAGATGACCATATGAACACCCTGACCATCATATGAACGTATGTGCCATGACTATAGGCTTGGGAAGTTGGAATATACTTGGAGTGAGTCAACATGCGGGATGGGTCCAGAGCAGTAAGGAATGGCACATGTGTAGAGGTGTGGTTTTCCTAACTGGGGAATGGATGCCTGCTGTGTTAGTGACATGTTGAGGTGTGTGTGTGTGTGTGGATAACTATGAACCATGGGTATACATATAAATGAAGCAGCATACCAATAGTGTAGTGGTTAGAGCATCCGCCTAATGAACAGGCATTCATGATTCAAGTTCAACTATAGCACATATTATTTTCTTTGTGGAATGAATGTCGTCCTGCTGTAAAACCGACATAATAACATGTAAAAGTGAACTTGAGTATCGCATGGGATTTTTAACCAGATCATTTCAATCAAAGTGGTACTGTCATAATGAATAAGGCACAAGTAAGCACAAATAAGTGGCAGTAAACATATATAACAAACAGTAAGCATATGCGAGTTCATTTGCGCGGGTTTAAGCAGCGCCCAACATAGGAAATGTATATGAGTATGTACAGATGTAATATATATATATATATATATATATATATATATATATATATATATATATACACACATATATATATATGTTTATATATGTATACACACACACACACACACACACACACACACACATATATATATATATATATATATATATATATAGATATATATGACGAATGAATGTCGTAACAATAAAGCATAGACAAGGGATGAGAAGGAAATCAACAGCAACTATAGTATCATAGAGTGCTATCAGCATTTGCCATATCATGCTGGCCAGGAGTGAGCAAAGCACTGCTACTCACACCACAGGCAGGATATTACCAGTGGGAGTAACATAGTTGAATTGCTAAGTTCACTTTACACACACACATAGGGTAGTCCCTGCTGGGACTACCCAAAAATTATATAAAGTGTTTAGCCCTCCGACTATTACACAAGCAAGGGCAGGTATGTTCAAAGACTAAATGGTGGGAGAGCCTGAGAATACATGAGGTGGGGCAACATATGTGTAGGGCCCTAATGCTCTGGAGAGGGCAATGTTTGGAGGTGTGTCATGGCTGTGATAACAAGTGGATAATGGAAGTTATGTGTGTAAGTTGAACACGAGTGGGGTGGAGGAACTATGGGTATGAAATTATGGATCCAGGCATGCCAGGGTTGGATGGCCCAGTTCTAATTGGACTGCCCCATGGAGGTCAGTGAGTTCGGAATAGGTATATATGCATACACACATGCAGACATCAATATGTAGAAGTACATTCTCTGTAACACATGCATTCCATTTGTAGACATAAATAATAGGAATGTGCACATACAAACATCAACAGTAGATGGAATAATAGGCTGTGCAGAAGAGGGATGGGACGAAACTGCTAGAATGCAAAGGCGTGTACAATGTCCAAAGTTAGTGCTGTGCTGATGATAATCAAATGTGAGGGCTTCCCCACACATGGAATCATTCCTGTGATCTGCCCGCTACGGCAACGCCAGGTACTAAACCGGTCTAATTGTAAAAGAAATACGCTGAACATATACATAATTAGGCTCCCATGTGTAACGTGTGCGATACCACATAGTCATACATATTAATGAATTGTAGTGTCATGTTAACGAGAGTAAGGATATAATAAAATATAGAGTCTAATCTTGCCATAAACACATGCGTGTTCCAAGTGGGGCAACCCAATAGTTGCAAATAGTATTCCTTTGGTCACTCACGTCACCAATGTTTGTGGACTAAATGTATGGGAGGTCTGAGGATACATGGACTGAGTAAACAGATGGGATGGCTCTATAGGAGTAGGGTGTGGCCATTGTGTAGTGGTGTCGATACACAGTGAATCCGACAGGAGAATGGGTGACAGCAGTGTTAGGGAGGCATTGGGGTGTGTTTGGGGAACCAGGAGCCATGGGTATATGGGTATATATGCTTATGGAGCAGCACAGCAATAGTGCATTCGTTAGAGCAACCCCCTAATGGACAGACATTCTCGTACCGAACAACACTGTATCACATTCCAGTTACCATCAGTAATCCGTATATGAACATATTGCGACATCTGCCCACTGTATAACGTGCTAAATATCGATTACAAGATAACTGGAGTGAATTGTCACTGTCATAATGAATAAGGCACTAGTATGCAGGTGATGCATATATAAACACCATTACGCATGTGTAAGTGTGTATACGTGGTCTGTAAACCAATACATACCCCGTGCATACGCATGTGTAAATGCGTATGCGCGGGGTATGTATTGGTTTACAGACACACACACATGCACACACACACATATATATATATATATATATATATATATATATATATATATATATATAAATATAAATATATATATATATATATAGATATAAATATATATATATATAATATATATATATATATATATATATATATATATATATATATATATATATATATATATATACAGCTAGATATAAATATACATGTATGCATGCATATGCAGATATATCTGTATATATATATATATATATATATATATATATATATATATATATATATATATATATATATATAAATAGCTAGGATATGATACAGCAGTTATGAGTAACATATGTTCACAGACCGTGCATATGGTGGTGGGAGGTCCAATAAACAAACGTGTAACACATAGCATCACCCCCCACCCCCCCAGCTAGGCCGGTGAGACATACAGACACACAATAAAGGTAAACACACCACTGCTTCCCAGACCACCAGCAGGATACTACCAGTGAGAGAGACCTGCAAGGGCTACACTTGAAACATAGACATCGATATCCCTTGTGGGACACCAAAAATTAATGATCAGAGCCATTCCCGGTAATGATTTATCAAACCAGGCTGTAGATGTACATGGACCAGTAGGTTGTGCAAGCCTGATAACACATGGGTTGATACAACGTACGGCATGTTCCCCAACAGAGGGAGAGTGGGCAGTGTGTAGTGGTGTGTTAATACCCCACCTGCACCCACAATAAGGATGAGTGCTGTAGAGGAGTGGCAGGTGGGGGAACTATGGGTATGCGATTATGGGCCTAGGCATGCAGGTGTTGGCTGGCAGAGCCATATTAGAACTGCCCCGTGGATGTAAGTAAAATTCCGATGTGGGCATAGCTGACATCCATACCTCCCAACCCCTAAGAGCACATCCACTGGATAGTCCGGAAACCATTGGGGGAACACATAGGGACCATACCATTGAACTGTCCCTGATTACCAGGGACGTCCGTGATTACGACTCAGAATCTAACTTTGTCCCACCTAAACCCTCCTAGAACTAGTGATATTAGGAGGAAAGGTGGTGGATTACATGTAATGAATAACAACAACAATTACGAGTCATAAACAGCATGTACCTCAGACAATGTGTATGAATGCATATGCTCTGGGTCTGTCAATGTGTCAGGTTAATAGCACCAAAATTTTAAATGTCCCTGATGTTGTTATGCAGTGTCCCTGATTCAGTCTTCATTTTTCCCCATTCGTGTGAGAGGTCTGATAGGGACAGAAAACACATATTCTGCTGACTATCTTAGAAAGATGATAGAATAATAGGTATGCAGTAGCATGACTCAGCTGACGGATGTGGGTCCCAAAACCCAATTACTTGTCTGTATTGAAGAGTCTCGGTTCCCATGTATCAGCCAGATGGGTGCAGACTGTAAGAGGAGCATGCAAATAATATGAATAAAACACTGGACAGGCCGCCATTTCCGTACAGTCGAACGGCATGCCATCGCCTAATGGGCAGCCATTCCCAATACTGTAGGCATGTAATCCAATGTAATAGGCATCACAAGGTAATATTGTGGTCCTCGCTCCCACTCAGGTGTGTGAGTGTCAGATGCAAGCACCAATGTCGGTGCATTTGCAAGTGCGGGAGCAAGTGGGTGTAAGCCTGTTTGGCTACCAGTATGCGAGTATTGCACTGGTAAAGCAATGTATAGGCTAACTGAGTGTAAGAAGCTGTAACCAGAGGTTAGCATTGCTTAACACCATGCAAACCCACACACACCTGCTCACAACTGCTTTAATGTGCCTTACTCCCTCCGTATCCAATGGCCTTGTTCTGCCCTGCAACCAAATAAACGGCCTCTGCAGGGCTTGGAACCAGGACCCTGCACACACAGCTAATATGATTTACCAATATGCCATGGCAGATATACAGACATTGGACATTACCACAAACATATCATACAGTGCAGTCATTCATCCGTATAGGAATGTATCCCATCATGTAGATGTATATGTGACTGTTAATGTCCAGCATATAGGTACATACATATATAGAGATATATCAGGAACATACCATGTGGCAACAAAGCATTACAAACAAATGAAAAGGGAAACACCAGCGATGCCTGTATTATGTAGTGGTGTTGTCCTATGTAATATCAAGACTCCCTCAGACAGACATGTGTCATTTATACATGCAAACAGTTGTACATTGGCCGTATACATCACTCTGTTCATGTAATGTACATTAACACAACAGTACCTGTCCAATCATTATGTGAGAACAGTACTCTTGCAAGGGGCTGTGTGCAACATCATCATCATGATAAAGGTAAATGGGGTAACCATAGAGGGACCAGTAGTGTTGTATGTACAATGGGGTCATCTATATCACGTGTACCTGGATCATTTAGGAGTGATGTGCATACCAGGATCGTGTGCCTGAGGGACAGGGGTGAGGATAACAGGAGTATGTTGTGATGCATATTATAAGGGTTACATGTGTCCAGTGGGCACGTGTGTGAAATGGACAGCTATGTATAGGGCAGATGTTGTTCTAGGAACTGAATGGCCTTATGTTTCCGTAGGGTGAGAGTGATATGTGGGGGAAGGAGAGTAGGTATGCCCATGGAGGGTAGGTAGGGTAGGATCACAGACAAGACAGCATGCAGGGTTGGTATATGAGACATGTGGGGGGATACACCTCAGACGGGGATGGGTGTTTGGCCTTCACAAGTCCATGGGAACAGTGGGATGGAGGTCCCCAGCCATGGGCAGCCACCACTGCATCAAAACAGCTGCAAAGGAGGCAGTGCTGGGGGCTGTCCAGGAGGGGCAGCCTCACCCTGTAAATGTGACACTCCACCCTTGAGCTTGCGTATCTGGCTTTGGAACCCCTTAGTGAGCCCCCAACTCACCACGTCTTTGACCACACAACAGCAGACATGTTTCTGTCTGGCCCTGCTCCCAGGGGGACATGCCCATCCTCAATGGTGGTGCCACCAGAAGGTGGTGCAGAGCCAACAGAGGTTGAGGTCCAAGGCTGGGTCCCAGATGTGCTGGTGCCCAGTGCCATGGTCAGCTGAAGTGGGAAAGGAGGTTCTGCTGGGACCTCCCAACCCATACAGCCTATGGTGTTGCAGTTTAAACTCCTATATGGCTTAGTAATAGATAATAGCATTCAGGATTACCTACAACAGTATGCATCGATATCACCATCAACCCAACACAACAGATGGTATACATTTGCAGAGGGAGCACAACACATGCATATATACTGCATGACATCTGTACAATGTGTAGTAGACGTGCGACTAAAGCTATGAACAGTTGCCCATTATTGGCTTGTCACTGGGAACCCCAGACAGTGTCTGTCATACCACTGTTTCATGTGACATATGTCCAGTCAGGGATGCGATGGCAGTAACACATACCTATCACCATGTACTGTCTGCAATCCTCACACTTTGCTCCTGCTGTGCATAGATGTGTGTTCAGTGTGTAACACAGGAAACAAATGGTTCCCCAGACTGACCAGTCCACAGATGGCCCTACAGATGGGGACCCTCATGAACAGAGCACTGTCATGTCTGTTTTAAAACATGCAGAATAGCCATTACCACACACAACATGTTAAACAGGTAGTAGTCTTAATGCAGCATAGCTACACTTACATGCTGTAGTCATGTGTGGCACATCACCCTCCTGTCTTTAGGCTATTTCCCACTGTGTAGGATGTTTGAGGAACATCCAGATATCATCTGTGATGCCATTTCAAAACATCACATCCAGGTATCACTCACAGTGACTGTCATGGCCAAATACCAACATGATGTTCCTAGATAATGTACTGTGTTTATAATGCGAATGGCTATGGGAACACCATCACAGCTGTTCCACATGCAATCAGCCAGAGGAGGACTGCAATAGGTGCAGAGGCCATCACCTGATCATGTCCATCACTTGCAATACACATGCTGCTGCTGCTGAGCAGGTGTACACCTCCACATCCACCAGCGAGTGTGTGGGAGGGACAGACAAAGTACACCAGAGAAGGACTTAGAGACTAAACCCTAAGCATCATCTGCCACATGCCTACCAATACAGGGGTCAAACCCCTGACTGACTAGTCATTACTATTACATGTGCATGAAGTTACTACATGTGCCACAAAGCTGACATGTTGCTGTGCTGTAAGAACATATATGTGTGCAGGTGAGAGACATGTGCAACAGAGATATAGTAGATATACATTAGGTGTAGCACACATGGCTGTCCACGTGAATGGATGCCATTTTCAGCACAACCACACTGTCTAATGGACTCGCATTGACACTCTTTGCCAGGGCCACAAATACACACCCTAACTACTTAGTTTGCCACACTACAGTAATGCACAGGACTACATGCACCACAGGGGATATCTAGAGGTTGTATGGGCTACGGCATGTGAAAGTGTTTGACATCTGTTGGTATGCCAATGAGGGTTATATTGGGAGTGACTGTGGTTGGAAGTATCATAACCCACACGTAGACACAAGGTGCCAGTACTGACATGCATGTATGCATTGCTTCATGGGTGTGTAGCGTTGGCTGGACAAGGCTGGGTGAGGGGTAATCCTTGGCATTGCACCACCCAACAATGGTGTGCAATGTGGTACAGGGATGTAGTGTCTGCAATGTCCCACACAGATTGGTACTGCATGATCTGCCCTGACATCCTGGTTACCATTGTATATGGCCATAGCTTTGCAATGCATGTCATGTCTGTATTTGATAGTCCTTCACATGGACATTGCCTGGGATGTGCATGTCCTACAATACTGTACAGTGACATGTACAGGTGTACCTGGCATGGCAGGAACATGTTGTGTACTCAGCCTTTTATCCCCCAATATGCCAATACCAGCCTGGTGTGGCAAAACCTGCTTAAAACCTAATAAATGCATTAATATCATCTGTATGTACATTCCCCCAGGTAACAATACATCTACATTTGAAGATATCCTGCACTGGTTATCATGTCACTACCCTCAAGAAACCCTACTACTTGGAGACTTTAACATAGACTGGGGCAACTGTTCCTTAGAATCCCCAACCACCCATATTAACCTGCATGCATTTAAACAAATCATATCCACCCCTACCAGGATAGGTAAACCCAACCAAAAAGAAAGTATACTTGACTGGGTACTCATAAACAGTCACCCCCAACTGTACACCTCTGGTACCCTCCTTAATGGCCTAAGCGATCACCTTCTCACATATGTAATTAAGCACAAAACCATTAATTCCCAACAACCCTTACTCAGAAAGGTTAGAAGCAAATTCCAACAAGAACTAAACTCATGTAATTGGTCTATTCCAAAACACCTCCCCTTAGAGGAAGCAGTAGCATACTTTAACAACAAATTCCTTGAGATCCTTGATTTGCATGCACTTGTTCGTTCAAAGAGAACCAAGGCAAAAACTGCACCATGGCTTTCTATAGAGTCTAAACTCAAAATTACCCTTAGAAACAAAGCATGGGCTTTATGGCGTTCTTCTAAAGACCCTCAAGATCACATTAAATACAGGCAATCCAGGAATGAAACCAAAAAATCAATTTTACAAGACAAAAAACAATACTACTGTAATTTACAGACAGTAAATCAAAATAACCCTCAGAAGTTTTGGGCAGGTTTAAATAATCTACTACATCCTGGACAAACTTCAACCCCAATCCTTGCTGCTACTATTGATAAAACCCCTGAAGATGTTTCTGATAGTTTTAACCAATTCTTTACTGAGACAACTACCTCCTAGCTCCCCCGGTCCTGAAAGTAGCACCCCTAGAAACCTACTTGCATTCAGCTTCCAACCAGTCGCCACTTCACTTATCCATACCTTGATCATAAAATTAAAACCCACTACACTTTCTGCTGATCAACTCCCTGCCGAGTACCTACAAAAATCAGCTGATGCTATTGCTTACCCCGTCTCAATACTAATCAATCGAACCATAGTAGAAGCTAAAATTCCCACCATCTGGAAAATATCCTATGTAATCCCACTTCACAAAGGAGGCAGCTCTACTGAATTCTCCAATTATAGGCCAATAGCTATACTTTCTCCACTTGCAAAGATTATGGAAAAATGTATTCATAGACAACTCATGCACCACCTAATCCAAAATCGCCTTATGGCAGACACTCAGCATGGCTTCCATCCTCATCACAGCACTACTTCAGCCCTCCTAGCTTTTACTAACACCATAAACCATAATTGCAACAATAATTATATATCCTCAGCCCTCTTTCTGGATCTTTCCAAGGCATTCGATATGGTTGATCACCAACTTTTAATCCACACCCTGCAAACATTCTGTCTAGATACTGGAGCCCTCCAATGGTTTCAATCCTACCTGAATGGTCGACAGCAGGCTGTCCTCTGGCAGAACAAACTCTCTAACCTTCTACCTAACACCCTCGGAGTACCACAAGGCTCTATACTAGGGCCCTTGCTGTTCTCCATCTTCATTAACGACCTTTATACTGTCATCCCAAAAGTCAGCTGTATCCAATATGCTGATGACTCTACTCTGATTTGCTCAGCCACATCTTCAGTAGAGTTATGGTCAGCTACCCAGACCACCTTTAATAGAATAGAAAACTGGCTTTCTGAACATCATCTGATCCTAAATCCCAAAAAAACTAAAATGCTGTTATTTTCACCAACACGTAGGTCTACCGCTTTCACCGTTACCATAAAATCAAATGATGGCACAATAATCTCCCCTGACCCATCTACAAAACTATTAGGTGTCATCATAGACAATAATCTCAAATTTGACCTACATGTTAACCAAGCTAAACTATCAATAAAAA
This sequence comes from Protopterus annectens, assembly GCF_019279795.1. Taxonomy (NCBI): domain Eukaryota; kingdom Metazoa; phylum Chordata; order Ceratodontiformes; family Protopteridae; genus Protopterus; species Protopterus annectens. Next base: position 413,829,587 of record NC_056732.1, read on the forward strand.
ACTAGGGTCACTTTACAGAAAAGCCTTCCTAACCCCTCCACCTAAAATTGCCATAGCTCGCTCACCTTCTTTCAACCCTTTTGTGTGCATCCACTCTACTCTCGAATTTGAAGACTGTCCTTAAACTCTCAATTTGCTACAACCACATTGCCAGGTTTGCCACTGGGCTGCCTTTTAGGACACATCATTGCATCAATCTAAATCAGCTTGGTTGGCTTGAACTACCTAGCCTAATCCAGTATAACCAACTGATTATGGCCTATAAAATCCTCTATAATCCGGACAATACTCCTGCACTTAAAATATTATCACCCCCTATAACAGTCCTAGACCGCTTCGATCCTCTAACAAACTACTAATTCAGACTAGCAAAATTAATAACACAGCCGGTGATTCTCTCTTTGCAAACTCTGTAAGTAGATCCTGGAACTCTCTTCCAGCTGATATTACCTTACTTTCCACCTTAGGTCAATTTAAAACTAGACTCAAACAACATTTGTCACTTAACTGGCTATGTCAATGTATCAGGCCAGGCTAACTCGAATGTGTAAAAATCTGTTAACCAGTTTACTGTGTAATTTAATTTAATCCTGACTTGTGCTCAGGACTAACTGTAACCTGTGGAACTTGTTTAACTTGCTTATTTATGTAATCTCTGTAAATAGTCTGTTTGTAATATGTAATGCTGGTATTATGTAATGCTGTATCTGCTTACCCTTGGAGCTTTTCTCCCTGGGCCTCTGCTGGAAATGGACATGCATCCAGTTGGACTATCCCGGTCAACAGATGTAAAATAAATAAAATAAATAAATAAAATAGTCAGCAGGTCAACCCTGCACCTGCATTGATAGCATGATACAGGTGTTCCCTGGTGTCAGTGGCATTGGTCCATACAGGGCACATGTGTACAGCATTGTATGGCATCTGTGGATCACATTTGATGGCACCACATATGTTGCAAGCATCCAGTGAGGAACATAGTGAAGGCACATTTTCCACAATTATGTGCCTATTGTACCACTGTACAGAGTGCCATGTCCTCTTCAGCCCACTACAATCACAGCATGCCTACTATCTGTCATCAATGTGCATGTTACTAGCAACATAGCGGGATATCCTAGGAAAGTGTGTTTGTGTATGACACATGGGTGCAGGACATATACCAGATACTAGTAGGGTTGCATACTTTGTTCACCAGGCCTTTTGCCAGATGTAGGGGTATGGCTTACCAACACAGTCCCGTGGCTGACTGACATCTGTACTCCTCGTGAGGTGGCCAATGTGTCATAAGATGGACACCATATAGGAAAACTACAACATCCGCTCCCCAACATGTTCAGTGGTTAGACACTCACAGCCACCTCCACACAGGCTCTGACAGCCAAACACACACACTTGCCATGTCTTGTATTTGAACCCCTACCTCCCATATCACACTGCAGCAATATGCATTTAGGGCACCGCTACGGTAAATACTGGGTTACAGCACTCCTAGAGGTGTATTCCTAGGTGGGTGACAACAGCAGGATTGTCAAAGGTGGTCATGTGATTTGTATAGTGAGTGCATACTCTACAAAGCATTGTACTTGTCAGACGCAGACAGACACACACAGTTGGCAAGTTTGGGATTAGAACACTGACCTAACTACATTATCACACTACAGCATTATGCAGTTACAGAACACGCTACCGAGATTACTGGGTTACAGCACTCCCAGAGGTGTATATCTAGGTGGGTGACATCATCAGCCTTCTTGGGTACTGGAATTGTATGGAGTGTGAACAGTCTAAAAGCATTATTCTGTTTTCATGCAGACGGAGAGACACACACAGTTGGCAAATCTGGGATTAGAAGACTGACCTAACTACGTTATCACACTACAGCATTACGGAGTCACAGAATGCGCTACTGAAATTACTGGGTCATAGCACTCTCAGAGGTGTATTTCTAGGTGGGTGATATCATCAGCCTTGCCAAAGTTGGGTATAGGAATTGTATGGAGTATGAGCAGTCTAAAAGCATTATTCTGTCCTCAGGCAGACAGAGACACACACACACACACACACACACACACACTTGCAAGTCTTGGATTAGAACACCGACCAAACTACTTTATCACACTACACCATTACGCAGTTACAGAATGTGCTACCGAGATTACTAGGTCACAGAACTCCCAGAGGTGTATTTCTAGGTGGGTGACATCATCAGCCTTGCCAAAGTTGGGTATAGGAATTGTATGGAGTGTGAGCAGTCTAAAAGCATTATTCTGTCCTCAGGTAGGCGGAGACACACACACACACACACACACACACACACACACACACACACACACACACACACACACACACACACACATTAGTGGTGGGATCAGAACACCTGCCTATCTACAGATCACTATTACAATACTACATAGTTATGAGTCATGCTACAGAGACTACACATTTCAAGACTATCATTATGACCTTCTAGGAATGTGGACATCAACAGGGATGCTGGCAGTTAAGATGTACATACCTGTGAACCTGTGTGTTTAAAGTAGGAATCCTTCCTGACCTGGAGTATGCCCATCTGTGGAATGGATGACTACTATCACTATAAAGGGTTACAATGGCCATGCCCATACACATAGAGGCATAAAACTGACACAGGGTGTCACTGGGCATGCTCACACACTTAGTAGCACAGGGCTCTTCAGAATGCACTATGTCTCCATCTACACAAGGTTATACTGGGCATGCTCATAAACTTAGTGGCACAGGGCTGTTTGGGATGCACTCTGATTCTAAACACGGAAGGCCACAGTGGCCATGCTATTACAGTTAGACTTAAAGAACACATTGTAATGAACTTCGGTGTTAGTAGTTGTCATTGTTAGCAGGAATGCTGCACTACATAAATCTGACACCGGTTATCTACACAATGTCTGCTGCTGTCCATCACCTTAGATGTACCATTCTATACCAAGCACAGTACTACCACTCACAGTGATATCTAGCTAGGAGTGGCAACTGCGTGACCAACACAATGAGCCAATGTCCTGCTGTAATTACGAGGTTTTCCAGTGTTTGCCATTCTGGGATGACATGACTGAAAGTAGACAGGCCTTTGCCACATATCACATGCATCCATGATTCAAGGGAGTGGGGATAATACCTAGGTCGCATTCACCCATATAGTGCCATTCCAAGTCAAATGTCCTAAACACAGGATAACACCCTGACACCTAGAGAACAGCTGCATTGTATGCTTATGCTAACCAGTGCTAGATGTGTAGCATTTGTAATCACAGCTGCTTACTGTAGATCCAACAATGGGGAATACTGACATCTGTGCAGTGAGGAACACCTGGCTGAAGGCTCTGTAGTGCACAATAGCACTACCACCATATAACTCAGAACCAGACATGTGGGCCATAACACAGGTGGTGGTGTCCCCACATACATAAAGGCCACTCACATGTATTGACCAGTACTCCCACAAAAGGCATCGCAGATGAGTCAGGTGCAGGTCACAGTGTCAAAAGCTGCATTCTAAGATGTAACCCTCAAACACCACCATGCCCTCGGACCACCAACACACATCCATACATGTGGTAGGACATATAATAGTACAACACCATGTGACCTTTGACCAGCGGACTGTACCTAGCTCTACATCAACTGTGCAGAGTACCCCATGTACTTACACAGTTGCATCATGTGCTATGCAATGCAATTATACCACTGTTTGTAACCAGGTCAGCTGTACACATACATTATTTACAGCATTAACAGATGAATTTTGCTGTACACCAGTAAACACCCCTCATGTTTGGATATGACATACATGTACCTGCACTGGATATGTACATGCCACACACATATAACATATATGTAAATAACATAGCTGTTGTTGTCCTCTGTGCAGACGAGGTGGTTACAGCCATTACACACATGCACATGGAAGGTAGGTCCATGGCTGCTGAATGCTAACAGTACATAAGGTGTGATATCAATGCTGACAGACATAACATTCTCTCTGTACTGGTCACCCATGACACATATCATATCATACAACAGTCCATGTGTCATGTATGTCATTACACATGTCCACAAAATGCAATGCCTACAAACATGCCCAAATTACGGGAATATAGGACCTACACACATGTACAATAGTGTTAGTTATCATACATCCATGGGTTGCACACAACAGCATGCATGTGTCATAGCAGAAGGCATGCACGTTACACAATCATAGTAGTAGTTAGCATACATCCCTGTGTTACACCATGTAGACCAGAACAGGTTAACAGTACACCTGTCTGATGTGTGGCATATCACCTTGACAATCATATGTAGTATGACATGTGATCTGCTGACGTGTGCAATGACATGCATACATGTTTAACACAATGGTGTCCTGTCAAATATACAGTGGAGTAATGGTGTCCAAATACAGTGTTGTCTGTCCGCCCTACAGATATACTGCACATTTAGCTGATGTGTATGGCCATTGCAGGGAATCATGTGGCATCTCTATTGCTATACAGTGTGAGTTACAGATACAGTTCATAGCCATGACTGTGTTCAGATACAATACATATATACTGTTGAATGTGACCCACATCACTGAGGTGTATACACACTAAACCATGATGTGGAATGTGTGACACAGGTCACTGAAGGGTATATGGATGACACCCCTGCACATCTGCAACCATATTGCTGCTGCCTGGCAACTATGGCAAACTCGTCGGTACACCATGTCCCACATGACATCTGTGTACCACACACACACACACACACACACACACACACACACACACACACACACACACGAGGGGCAAGGATGATAGTGATGTCTGACACCAGCAAGGGGAATGTACTGTATCTGTGGGCTGATGTGGTTGTCTGTGTATGTATGTGGATACTGGACAGGTGACTGCTGTCATGTGACACACTCAAGATGTTCAACACATCTTATGAGGTGGATTAATGGCACACCTACACAAGATGTGCACAGGCCTGTAGGATGTCTAGTGTTCCACATCTGCAATATAACCATTACACAAAGGCCATAGTTGGACCATGTGGAGCCAATGTATGACAGGGTGTACACACAAGCACATCACGTCTAATGTGTGTGTTGCTTCATGTCTCTGGCCATCCTCCATGGCCATGTATGAACATGTGTTGGCCAAATGGTTGTGACAGGTGTCTATTTCACATGTCTGTGTTGTCCCATATGACATACACCCATAGATGTCATATGCTCCACTGATGACAGGGTTATGCAGACGAAGGGTGGTATTTTTGGTATGTGGGATATGTTTTTCAGGATAGTTAGGCAGTGTTGCAGCCAGCCCACTAGATGTCATGGACATGTCAGATAGCGCATAACATTGTGTGACATTCATAGCAGGGGTATAATCCACACCGGTGAATCCTGTGGGCTGGCCATACTTCAGCTCACTGTGTAGTACTGTTTGTATTCCTCACATGTGTAGTTCTGATCTGTAGTACATGTCCCTAAAGTGAACAACACCTCCACCTTTGTATTCACAGCTGTCCACACATCTGGCAATGACAGTTTGTGAGGTTTCATGTCAGTGTTTCACATAGTTTGCAAGTATTGCACATGGGTAGTCATTATGATGCATTGCAGATCCGACCTGTATATTGTGATAGGACCATACATTATGTGTACATGTGGTAAATGGCCACATGGAAGATAGATCTGTGCATTAACATGCCTGATAAATAATAACAGTCTCACCTGCAATGGGCTGCTGTCACAGAGGAACGCCAGAGGTACCTAAATAGTAGTGACACAGCAGTATGATCATTATCCATGCCTGTATGATAGCTACAGGGTGCAATGTGCATGTTAACACATACGCCAGTACAATAGACTATACTATGGAGTATGCACATGTGTGCATACACAGAGTAGCATACTATAGTATGTGGCATGTGTGTATACATGCCTTGCATATGATGTTACATTACATATTGTACAGTGACACATATAACTATATGGAATATAGTTGTTATATGTGCAGTAGTGACCTACCAGGCAACTCCAGGCTCGGTGGTTGAGAGACACCCACCTCCATGATATCAGCTAAGGCTTGTGGATGTTGTTCTGCAGGTGTCCCCAGGTTGGCCAGTAGCTCCTCGGTAAGTGTGAGTGGGGGCTGGGTTGGTGGCCCACCACCTGTTGCACCTTGTTCCTTGGCGATTGCATTTGAACACTGTTTTGCCCATCTAATTAGGTCTGTACAATGTCTGTGCACCTGCTGGTATGTGCGGTTGTGGCCACCCACATCATTAACCCTCCTGTGAAGTTCCTGCCACAGGAAATCCCGCTGCTGTGCATCCTGTGACACATGGCTGAACAGTACATGATGATTATCAAGTAGGTATGGGATGAGGGCCTCATCCTGCAAGCAGGTATAAAGTGGCAGCCTTGCACACGGCATACCTGGAAGACATAATGATGGAGACAGGTCACAGTAACTCACAGAGATTCACAGAGCTACAGCTGAACATACCTGTGTATCACATTTATTACGATTAAATAGTTGTCTTTGCAAATCTACATGACACTGACACCACTGACATGTTTGTGTCACACACATTTGACACTCAATGGTGATTGGATATTATTACCATATATGTGTGCGTGTCACCTGATTACATTGCTCATACTCCATGTGGATGCTGTCTTGATGTGGGCATGTCTGTTTGCCTGTACCGGTGTTCTTACCTATCAGCACATGCCTGGATGTGTCCACATTAATGCAGTCAACCTTGATGCTGTGTATATGTCACATATAAAGACTTACACTGCCTTAATGGACATGACCTGTGACCCTGCAGACTTGCTCATGGAAGGTTTTACATGTATGTGTTTTGCCATATACATCTACACAGCACTGTACAGCAGTTCAACATCCTGCCATGTTTCACCTGTGTTGCACATGTGATAAACATGGGACACTGGCTAGCCTGATGGTATTTTCAGGGTTGGATATCAACTATAGCATGTACGGTCAAAGTCAACTAGTAGGCTATATGCCCTGGGCCATGTATGAGCCTAGGATGAAAGGTTACCTAGCTGTAGCTGACAGGCAGGTTTCTGGGGCCAGGTCAAGCAGTGCCACATAACTGATCCACAGGGTTAATGATATATTTACCATGCGGTCATCACACCATGTTTGAAAGAGGGGCAATGTGCAACTTTGCTGGACAGGGATGCATAGTATGGCAGGAGTATGTAAAGTGTATGGGACAAGGATCTGTCCAACATGTGGTGATCCTTGTACTAGGAAGGTGGATGTTCATGAAGTATGTGTTTGAGATCAGGATGTGTACGTGTAGAATGTCCAACATCACTGGGTTGGACATCACTTTATTCATTGGGAAGGCTAGTGTAGGCCATCTGAACATGGCCAATACCCCCTTAAAGGAAATATGTGATGTGATATGGGTCACTTGAGTGTTGATTATGGCTGAACAATGATCTCTATATTCATGGATGGCACCCTATCATGATTAGGGTTGCCACTTATGACTACCTGACAGGTGTGGTGACATAACTATCACAGGAAAGACAACTGCTCAGCAGCATCCTTTGCACACAGTGTCCATTATGTTGACCGCTGCCTAGGTGGTAGTTCATGGGTACAGGGTTATTAACATAGGGGTGATAATACAATATGTAGCTGTCAGATTGTGGCCATATGTCACACACCTCACCCACAAAGCCCCTTCTGTATGTTGTCCGCAATACTCATTGAGACAGCTATTGCTCCTAGGTCATAGTCATTCGCATACTTCAATAGGCAGATGCTATCTGTTAGTCTGTGTGGTATAGACTACAATGAGGGGGAGTACAATGAATTAACCCTGTATTACTTTAGCTGGCACTGGTGTGATGTGCATGTATTATTCAGACACCTTCTGTAGTGCTGGTTCTGCCAGCAGTCCAGTTGCAAAACACCCCTGTAACATAGGAATGTACAGCTAGTATACTGAGTGTAGGTGGAACACGGTATGGGTGATGATGTACATTGACCTGGCAAGGTTATGATATGCTGTGTGAAATCAACCTTATTGTCATCTACATCTGTACTGCTGACATCAAATAAGTTGATCAAGGTTTATGGCCTTTCAGACCAGACTCAGCAGGGTAGTAGTGCAGTACTTCCCATTATCAGTGGTGTCTCCCCTTTTGTGGGCTGTGATAACTATTGGTGCGCACCATTCAGTGTGTACACAGCCTGACATGAAGCTATGTTTTACATGATGTGTATGTGGAGAGAAAATTGTTTTGCCATATGTGTATGATACAACCTGGGATGTGGACAGGTCCGATTCAGCCTGAGTGCAGCTTGTACCTGCATAGTTGTGGTTACAGGGGCTCTGTAGTGTACATGGATATATGATTGTGCACCTGTTGGGGGGGAGACAGTGTGTTTATGTTATCAAAGACCCTATCTGGATTGCTTATTCATGTTCAGTACTTGTTCAGAACTTGTAAGCACTTAATAAGCTACTAATTACTATAGCACTCAATCTTCCTCATTACCTAGAGGTAAACAGTTTTTGTACTTACTTTTCTCACTTGCTTAGAGAAAAACAGCTCTTGTTCTCACTTTCTTCACTTATCTAGAGGAAAATAGTTTTTTATTCAGGCATGTCCAATGGTCATCTCCCAGTGTTCTCTCCTGTATATCTGATGAATCTGGGCATCTTCAGGGAATGTAGAAATTGCCTTGTACACAGACAACCCTCTCCTCCTACCACCCAACACTACAACCTGTGAGAGATGCACTTATCTAGCCAAACTGGAGGTAAAGCTCTCTCCAACCAAGTCTGAACTTGACAGTCATGTGGAGAAGGTAAACATTTGCACCACACCACACTCATCGCATAGTCTCACTAAATCTACACCACCAAAATCCACACATAGTAACACAAAAACATTTGCAGAGGCTCTCAATAATAATCTGTCTAAGCAACAGAGACCTCCAAAGCAGAAATGCAAGCAGCCTCCATCCCCCAACACAACCCAAAAGACACATAGCCCACAGACTCAGTGTGCCACTCAACCACAGCCAAAAAGGCAAAACAACGTACCCAATGCACTAGTCATAGGTGACTCAATAGTCAGGCACACTGATGTCCCACTCACCAGGCAAAACAAGGAGAAGGTTACTGTCAGCTGCCTGTCAGGTGCCAGGATCTGCCACATAACTCACGCACTCAGGTCACTCCACAACAAGTACAAATATGACTCTGTCATTGTCCATGTTGGTGTGAATGACCTGAGATGTACCTCCCTGGACTACATGAAAAGAGACATGGAAGAGCTCTCTGATCTTGTAGCCCAGAATGATACCGCAGTACAAGGACAAAATGATTGACTTCAACAATTGGCTAGTGTCAGTCTAAGGGGATCCAGTATCTGTCTGCTTGGGATGACATGGTTGACAGACCACAATGCTTTGCCACAGATGGCTTGCACCTGTCGCCCCTGGGATTCCAGATACTGGCTAAGGCTCTTGCTGCCCCTATAGTGCCTTTTTTAGGCAAGGTTCAAATAACAAATTCACCACCATAAGAGGAGCAGGCAAGCAAAAACTGAGGGTAATGCTACTCAATGCTAGAAGTCTAAATCTCAAAATGCACTCACTCAAGACACTCCTTAAAATGGAGAACATCAATATCTGTGCAGTGACTGAGACCTGGTTCAAGGCTCCAGAGAGCACCCCTGCATTACCAGGCTATAACTCATAGCACACTTTTTGGCCATGTAACCTGTACCAAAACACCAAAGGCGGAGGTGTGCCCATATTCATTAAGGATATCCACACCTCCAGGCTAGTTGCTTAGCACAATGCATCCAAGGTTATCCAAGTACAACTAACTCTGGGCAAAACTGCAGTCCAAATTCTAGCTTGCTACAGATCCCCCACCATGCCACAGGATTCCTACTCCTCTTTTCTTGATGTACTGGAAAATATTAGGGTTCAACCAAACACCCTAATAATGGGTGACTTCAACTACCCCACCATTAACTGGGAAAACTACTCATGTGCCAACTCATTAGCTCAATGCTTCCTGAAATTCATAAACTCCAATGCCCTGGATCAACTTATCCACACCACCACCAGGGGCAACATTATCCTAGACCTAGTCATTACCAACATGAATGACCGGTGTTCCACACCTGAAGTCAACTCCTCGTTGGTCCGATCCGACCATAAGCTAATCACTCTTGATATCCACATCCCAACCCCCCCCCTCCATTAAGGAAACCACAGTAAAATATTTCTCCAAAGCCAATTTCATGCTTCTTAAGACAGAAGTGGTGAACTTCATGACACTCATGCAGATGGATAATACAGTTACAACTGCTGAATCCTACACAAATGCTCTCTATAAGCACTTAAACGAGTGCATGGATCGTGCTATCCCAAACAGAACCAAGACGCTATCCTCCAAAAAAAGGAAGCCAATCTGGTGGTCCCCTGCCATAAACAAACTGTACAACAGAAAGAAGAAACTGTTGCAAAAGAGAGTACAATCCCATGAGTGGAGGAGCTCCCTGGTCAGCCTCAGTAAGAGCTGAGATCCCTTATAAGATCCTCCAAAGCTAGCTACGAAAACAAAATTACCACTAATTCCAAGGACAACCACAAAGCATTCTATAGCTATGTCAAGAATCTCGATGGCAACACCCAGATCTGCTCTGAGTTACAGCACAAAGGCACAAAAATTACAGAACCAACTGATATTGCCAACATCCTGGCAGATAGGTTCAGTGCTAATTTTACCCCCCTCTCACCCCCTAAAGGGCCCATATCTATACAGGAAGAATGCAGAGTCCCTGTAATCACAACTACACAGGTAAAAGCTGCACTCTCTAAATCCAAAAACACAGCATCCATGGGATTGGACAACATCCCAGGCTGCATTTTACATGAACTTCAGAATGAACTGGCTCCCCACTTAAGCACCATGTTCAATAATAGCCTTGCATCAGGCTTTGTGCCCCCTGAATGGCACACAGCAGCAGTTATCCCACTCCACAAAGGTGGCGCCACAACTGACCACGGGAACTATTGCCCTATAAGCCTGACTAGCCTGGTCTTCAAGGCTATTGAGCACATCATCATGGATCTCATTCACAGAGACATTGACCCCACCCAGTTTGGCTTTGGTAAGGGCAGACCATGCCTCCTAAACCTGGTGGACTTCTTTGAGACAGTTACCAAGGTATTAGATGAGGGTAAGGAGGTCCACACAGCCTACCTTGACCTCTCAAAGGCTTTCAACACCATTTCCCCATTCTGGTATTATCGACATACCCATCCACCTGAACATTAACCCCTATGTCATGAGATGGTTTGCAAAGTGGCTCACGGACAGAACCCACACAGTGAGAGTTGCATACCCTAGGTCTGACTGTAAACCAGTTACAAGTGGCATCCCCCCAGGGTTCAGTCCTAGGACCCCTCATGTTCGGTATATACCTCTCTGAGGTACAGGCAAGCACAGGAGGACTTTGGCTGAAAAGGTTTGCAGATGACTGCAAACTAGGGACTATAATTGGTTCCCCAGCTGATACAGACACCCTCCAGATGGGTCTCACTGAGATGGATACCTGGTGTCAATATCATGGCCTCAAGCTGATTGCCAAAAAGTGCATAGTCATCCCCTTTGGATAAAACTAATTACTCGCAGACTACCACATAGGTTTTAGTCCCCTACATACAGAAAAGGTAATAAGGGATCTGGGAATCCAAGCAGATAGCAATCTCTCCTTTGATAACCATATTGGCAAGGTGGTTAGATTATCCTTCTACATGGCCCCCCTAATCTCAAATGGGTTTGCATCCAGAACAAAGGAGGCCATTGTGCCTCTCTACACATGACTTATTAGACCTATTAAAGAATACAACACCCCATTTGGGATGTACCTTACAAGACAACTGCAAAAGCTTGAAAGATCACAAAAGTACCACACCAAGAGGATTACTGACCTCAAACAGATGACCTATACAGCCCAACTAATGAATCTCCTGCTGTACTTGGTTGCATACCTCGTACTCAGAGGTGATCTCTGCTTGACATAGAAGGCCCATGTCCAACCCAGTATTGATGGATATGCTCCACCTAAACAAAAGTCCCTGAGAGCCACATGCTCGAGGGATATAAACCTAATCACAATGATAACTAGGACATGCTGGAGGGATACATTCCTGACCCGGAGACTCCCCATGCTTTGGAACATGATTCCAATGTACATCAGGCAGGGCCCCTCCCTAGCACTCTTCAAGAGAAACCTTGACGAGTGGTTGGGAGACAGACATGTACCCCGGGGATCACAGCAGTGGCTCTGCTGGACAGAGGCACAGGGAACTAATGGCTCTGCTGTTCAGAGGCAAAGGGAACTAACCTAAGGGGGTGATGGAAGCCAACACACTCTAGCTAGTCTTATATATGTCCTTGGGCAGACAGCCTAGTACCTACCTATGAACCTATGAACCTACTACATGTCTTATGTGCATGGATAGTTAACTAACCCTTCCATTTTACTTTGCTATCATGCTGATAAACTGTCGGGTGACTACAAGTCATATGTATCCTTTTATTTTGTATTATAAATGCCAATAGACATAACTAATGTTTGCCTAACATAACAGTAATGCTATGTAAAATGTAATACATATCTGCCTACAATACTGTACATTACACAGTTATTGGCACAATATCCCACAATGCAAATCATAATTGCACAGTAGGTCCACCTTCAATATGTTATTCTCAGTAATACACCCATACATATGCCTACTGTTACAATATATCAACATATACTATCCCCTGTTATAGCACGTACTTGTTGAACCAACTCTGCCACTGACAGCGGCTGGAGAGGAATTGTTGAGTTCAAAGCCCTTATATAGCATCCTTTGTGGTGTATGAGGTGTTTGCCTTGTGACCTACAGCAGTACACACATAAATACTACAAGCATTACTATGCTTAACAATACATCACTGCAAGATACTTGTTTCCACTATATGCATTGCATACACTTTAATTATTACAGAACAGGTACTACATACACAGACATACTGAGTGGTCTACATACCTTACTAGTAACCAGAGGTGTTGTTGACTGATATTTCAATCTTTTTCAGTTTGTGTTTCAATCTTCTTTGTAATGTTCTGCTGGTACATACAGATGGTTTGAATGTGTGACAAGCCATCCTTTTATAGTTAGATATCAGAAGCATGTGCTATCCTGACCACCAATTGATGTTCCAAAGTAGTTAATTACATGCACATCAGCTGTGCAGCTACTCCATTAGCCAATACCATGGCAACAGTGGTGTATAACTGAGTACTCAACTTGGGCGTTGTCCCTTTGCCTTACTTTCACGGAAGACGTCCTGGATGTGTTGTTTGTGATGTATTGCAACAGCTATATGGAGACACACAGAGATATATTAGCTTCATGACTCCCGTGGATTCTGTGTAATGCCTAGAAGATGTTGTTCTACATGTGAGTACAGCTGTTATATTTCAGAACATTGCTACTTAAGCAGGGTTTGTTTGTACCTGATACTTCTGCAGATGTTTCAGTCTGGCAAGGATGTTTGAGCAGTGCAAGGCTGTATGGCTATGCATATAATGTTAGGTGGTTTACAGTGTACTCACCAGACATCTTTGGTTTGGTGTAAATGGGTATCATACTGTGCTGTTAATCAGTAATTGGTAATACTTCCTGGTGTACACACAACCCTCTGAAATGGGATTAGTGCAAATAAACCCTGTAATATTAGCAGCTGTTCCATTGTATAACAGCAACTATTTCACATAGGGCCATATTAGTGTGTCTCTGACAAGGTATGTTAAGGCTTCTGCAGATGTCGTACAGTGAGTGAATGATTTGTGATGTTATTACAGTATGTATTGTAATTGGTTTGGGTGTGGGGGAGATGTTGGTGGGTGTACATAGCAGATGCAGGTGTGTAGGAACTGCTTTTATACATATTCGATATGTGTGTGAGGGTTCCTTCCCTATTTGAACACCTATCCTTTAGTGGACTAATACTATGGTAATTGCAGGCTGATTCATTAAGGCACTGTTAAATGGTTCCTGTATAGCATGCAGGTGATGTTAGTCCTTGAATCCTTTCGGCAATACATCGGAATGTAATAAAGTGTTGCTACATGAAAGCTGTCTGTGCATTTCTGTCATAGGTATTTGCAGTCATTGGAGTTGTGTTGGTGACTGACCCTCTTTGGCTAGTGTTGCCACCTTTTCAAATGGCCAAAGTGGGACATTTTCGGGACACACATCAGATTTTACAGGCCGACACATACCCACTGTCAGTACAAAGGATAGAACTTTACTGTTTTGTTTAAATAAAAGCTTATTCTTGTTAGCAGTTTACTTGCTTATCCTGTTTTAGATACAGAAATAACTATTTTATGCAACTATTACATAAAATATGGGACATAATTATGTCCTACGATCTCAGAACATTTGCCATTTTTAATATTTTTGGTCAGGACACAACCACCCAAAGAGGGACTGTCCCTCACAAAGTGGGACAGGTGGTAACCCTATCTTTGGCTCATGTCCATAGCACATATTTGTAATAGTGTATAGGCATATACTCTCCATAGCCTTTGTTCATATAGTTTGGTCGTGGCGGAATGTGTGATTGCTATGGTCCATATTATACTCATATATGAACACTTCAACCACTGTATACGGGATACCTACAGAATCCCAAATGCACACAATTCCAACGACCACAGTACCAGGCCCAGACTCCCAAACCCCACATTACCCAACACTCAAACTCGCGACAGTCAAACTAGCGAAAGTAACACAAACACAGAACACATGCACACACAGACACACTGCTACCCACCACATCCAAACAAACCATTGTACACTACGTATGAGCAGGTGGGCAAGCACCCCTACACCCCCCATGTGGGTGGCTGCGAACCCCAGACCCCCCCTACTTTAATATTCTACCTCTGAGATAGCACAAACAGACACACAAAGCAAACCCACACCCATACATTACAGTCCCTCAGAAACACACAACACACTCAGAACACACACTTACACACACTAAAGCCCTCAGAAACACACTTACACACAGTAACCTACCTGAACCGCAACACCAGAAGCACTAACTAAAAGTCCCTTAACATCGGGATTTTAAAACTCGCACTTCTGGTGTTTCGGTACTGTGGTCTTTCGGTCTTTAAGCCTCGTGATTACTTGCGTCGATATGTCAAGCATTCGGTATTTGGTAGGTATCCTGTTTATATGTACCTCCATGGTTGTGTAGATGTTGTTAACCTATCTATATACCTACATATATATGTATATCCCTATATATCAACATCTCTCTCTCTCTCTCTCTATATATATATATATATATGAAATATACACCTTTCATTGGGTACATGGCGGTTTGTCCTATTTTCGCACAATCCTCCCTTTTGTGTTTTAACCTGTCAGACTACAGAGCTGCTGCTGGTACATCTCAGGTAGCTTAGTGGTAGGTTATTGTGAAGACTATGTACATGGTTGCTTGTTCTAATCCTGGCAGTGGTCATTTTACCTCTCAAAGCAGGCACTGGTAGTGCAAGGGTGATTAACTCACATTTCAGCAGGTGTGAGCGGCTTTGCCCATGATTTCTGTGATGTTCAGTAAAGGTTAAACCTGTGTGGCACTTATCCGTGTAGTCATGTTTAAGCGCCGCTTACCGGCACTTACCGGAGCAATAACCTGCTAATGTCTGCTTAAATGTGCTTTAATAACCTGCATCCAACTTCCCTTATTCGGGACCTCAAAATTACATAACAGCCCTTGCAGGTCTTGAAACCAGGACCATGAACACCACAGTCACTGGCTTTACCACTGAGGCATCTGAGATATGTACAGCTTTTATGGTGTTTAGTTTGTACAGCGTACTACAGCTGTTCCTCACTACTGCAAACAAATGTGTAAGTCAGTTGGTGTACATATGTATGATATCTGTTAATGTTCATATGTTTGTTGAAGTCAGTGTAGCAATGTGACCTGACAGGGTGTATTATGGATGAGAATGGTTCTTGTTTTGTGTCCTTTTTACATTGTGCCCATACTCTATGTGTACCCCTCCAGTTCACATAATGAACATCTGACACAGGTCCTCCTTGATGCATATTCCATTAGTCAGCGGTCCTCCCCCACACCAATCTCCACATACACAGCAACCATTGCTTCTATGGGGAATTAGGTTAATATTAATAGTTATAATACCAGAGCTGCATGTATTTTGCATACACTTCTATCCATTTGGAATGTTTCTGTGTCACAAAGTGTGTTCCTAGATGTTTATATAAATATATATATGGCTATAGATGTTACTGTATGTGTATATATATATATATATATATATATATATATATATATATATATATATATATATATATATATATATATAGATAGATATATATATAGATAGATAGATATATTTAGTATTAATTTGTAACACTTATACATATGTAGACTTGTATATGTTGATTCACACATTACAGTACATTACAATGTACTGTACATATGTACACAAAGTGACTGTCCCATTTGTGGTCTGCACTGTGAAATGCCTGTAGTATAAGGTGTAGTCTAATGACCACTTACCATGTATATACATTAGATGGCTTAGTGGAAGGTCCCCATGACTATGGTGTGCATCGTCCAGGGTTCAACACCTATGATGTATTAGGCATATTTTACTGCAGAATAAGGCTAATTTAAGCAGTTGTAAGCAGGTTTAAATGTGTTTGTGCGACATTATACCAGCGGTTGTACACAGTTAAACAAACTTTACATCCTACAACCTGTGCATGCAAATATGGCCCCTTCTGCTAACTGCTCAGGATATATACATTTCAGTGACGTAACATCTCACTATGTGCTTACATCACATTACATTGTCTGCTAACTGTACTCTCCAGCACACATGGGTTTATGTGTGTTCCAAATGTTTATTATTCTGTGGAATACTACCTACATATGCAAGCTGTGGTTAAGGTATACTATGTAGCATGTAAAACATCTCTGACTTTATTGGGATTTGAACACGACTGCACAGATATTATCCAAATGCTGTAGCCATTACACTGTTGACATTAACGTTCCTTCTGCCTATTTCCTATGTCCATGAATCCTATGTGTAAGCTTGGCTACACAACAGACAGAGCCACCCACACCCTGAGAGCTTCTCAAAATACCGACATAACGCATGAATTGAGAGACTATACATTAACATCCTAACTACATCTGGCATAGCCCCTCACTGACACACTTCAGGGGAAACCTTGATGTGTGACTGGGCAACAGTATATACACCCCTGGGATCATGTGTCCCAGAAACATACAAGCCAGGGTGCGCGGGAGCCACTCCAGTTTTATAGCTGCAAGACCTGTTGGGGAAATTGAATGCTGTTGGGTTGTCATGTTAACATGCTCTTTTGAGATCACTATGTGCCCCTATCACCCTACAGCACCCCAGTTTTCAACAGTTTCCAGCAACTCTGCCTGGAATCACTTCATTGGCTATGCTTGACAGAGGCTCAGTTACTTCATCAATGGTGCAGATAAAGCCACCACACTGTAGCTATGCTTCTAAATGCCCTTGGGCAGATAGCCTACTACCTATCTGTGAACCTCTACAGTGCAGGCTATCTCCAACATCATATGTGATTATACAGAGTTTTCTGATCACAATATACAGTGTAAAATCACCATGTAGTCAAACATCAGTTAAGTACAGCAACAGCATACAGACTACTGATACATAATCACTCCAAAAGCCTATCTTGAAAGCTAGTGGACATGTATATGTTTCAGGCTTTGTATTGCTTACCAGTAGGTTACCTACAGGAAAGGTGGGACACAAGCACAGATGGGATACATGCCTGCAACAATGCGATACCAACTTGCATGTGTCAGCCTAAGGCTTTGGAATGCTGGGCAAGGCTATTGGCACCCCCATGGTACCATTTTTATGCAGGTCTCAGAGGTGAATCTCACCTCCATGAACTGCACAATAGTGGAATCAATGATGGTTAGGCTACTCAACACCAGGGGTAGTTCGCACAACATGCACACACTCACAGCAACCCTCAGTATGGACAACATCTACATCCGTTCTGTGACTGGGATCTGTATAAGGCTCCTGTGAGCACACCGACACTACCAGACTACAACCCATAACACACATTTCTGCCACTGAACATGGACTGGCACAGACATGGAGGAGGTGTATCCATATTCATCGGGGATACCTACACCTCCAAGTTAGTGGAGCAGCATGATACCTCTGTGATCATCCATGTACAGCTAACATCAGCCATGACTACAATGCAAACTGTGAGCTGCTACAGATAACCCTCCATGACCCAGGAGCCCCACTACAACTATCTGGAGACAGTGGTAAACATGACAGCCCTACCAGACACCTTGTTATTGGTCATTGTCGGCTACCCTACACTTAACTGGATAAACAACTTGAGTATTCACTTCCAGGCCCAGTACTTCCTGGGATTTATCACCTCATATGGCCTGTATCAGTTGGTAGATGGACTAACGAGGGGTGAAAATATACTAGAAGTGGTAATCACTGACATGTGCAACAGGTGCCCTACAGCAGAGGTAAACTGGTCACTGTTTAGATCTGACCATGAACTACACACTGATGATTTCCACTCCCAACCATCTCCCCCACCCAAGGAACACACAGTCAATACCTTTCCTACAGCTAAATTCACAGTACTAATGACAGAGGTGGGAGGGTTCACAGCCCCCCACGCTCAGGGATGACACTGCTCAAGATAAAAAACAAGTAATCTCCGTGGTATCCCCAAAGTCTCAAAACAACCCACTAAAGTGTAGTGGGTCCAAAAACAAAACAGTGTAAGAAACTTCTCTGTGTGGAAGATTTTCAGTCCATATATTTCTAGTTAATCACTGTACATTAATCAGATCAGACAATAGTAGTAGAAATAGCAAACGTAAACTCATCTTAAGTCAAAACAAAACAAAACAAAACAAAAAGTAATAATAGAAAATATATAATTGCACAGCATTACTAAGTATTCGAAAGTAATCCAAGCAAGGCAGGCAGTCTGTTTCCAGTCGAAAATCCTTTATTAAAAAATCCTTTATTAAGTACACAGACAAGCGATCCAAGTGAAACAAAAATAGAGTAATAAATTCCACACAAGCTTTCTTAATATATGTAAAACAAAGTGTTATTGGTACACATGTTAAATTCACATCCCTTCCTCCATCAGTGTGACATTCGAGCTGGTCCTGCCCTACTTAGTAGCTGTCATAATAATATATAACCCTTATGTACTTTAAATAAAATTATATAATGATGTGATACCTCTTATTTAACCAAATTATTAAATAGATTATCAAGTCTGTGATTTTATCCAAGACAATATACTACATGGCTGGAACTATATCAGCCTTAGTTCATTTGGCAAGCAAAGATATATATAAATATATACATATACATTTTGCATGTAAAAGTCAATTTCTATTTTCATAACCTATTGTTAACAAAGATCGCTTTCGTCCTTCTAGACTTCTTCAGGTCTGTGTACAAGAACCCTAAAAACCTATATAATTGTATAATTATTTAGTATTGTTATTACACATCATTTTGAATAAAGTGGAAAAAAGAACCAGAAAAAAATAAAAATAAGAAAAAATGTATGTATGATAATGGAAACAAAATATACACTTAAATGTCTACTGATTTAAAATGGTATTTAAAACCAATTTGTAGAATAAAATAAAATAAAATACAATTAGTTATGTAAACAATGTGGCAATTTTCTAAGTTCCAGTACACTTTTAATTGAACAGTAGTAGTTTAGTCCAGGCTTCCTAAAAGAGTTTGGGCAGGATTCACGAAGCCTCCGTGTAAGAGATACATGGCTTACACGGAGGCTGCAGTTAAACGGTGTGACGTCAGCATGTCATGCATATGCATGAGGGCATGCTGAATCACACCGAAGGCTAACACGGTCCGTGGAAGACAGTAGGGGGCGTGTCCGTAGGCCGAGCCCTGCAAGCGGACACGCCCCCAAAAGAGTAAAATTGCCCAAAGTAAACACCCACGACAGAGGCCATGGAAATGTGAATAAACACAACACAACACATGCCCCCACAGACTATGAACATAAAATATATAAATGAACATCTTTTATATTTTTTTTTAAATGTAAAGATGTTTGCCCGTGAGTGCGCTCATTTGCACGGGTGTGCCCGTAGCTTAGCCACAGTTAGCAGTCAGTGGAAAAGGATATAAGAACTAAATATGCAAAGTAAGCCAAAAAGCAATAGCATAGCGGTAGAGACGTTGGCTGAAGAGCAGGCATTCATGGTTCGAGCCCCCACAACACCAACTTTTAGTAAAATAAGCACGAAACAAGTCCCTGACAAACATGTACACATATAAAATCATAGTCCATGTAAAATGTAATGAAATAGTCCATTTATTTTGAAGAAATGTGAGATAAAATAATAAAAAATGCCAGGTGTGCCTATAGCTGAGCTACAGTTTAACAAGGTGAGTGCATCTGCCCGTAGGTGAGCAGTGGTTTAACAGGTGCAAAATGAGTGCCCAAAGGTGAGCAGTGGTTCAACATGTGCAAAATGAGTGCCCGTAGGTGGGCAGTGGTTTAATACGCTGAAACTGTGTGCCCCTAGCTGAGCTGAGAGTAATATGCGTGCTGATAGCCAAATGAGGCGTAAACCAGCGCACCCCATTTGCGTGGAGCTGTGCACCGCGCCAACAAGCTAACCAACGGGCAACATTGAGCAAGCCGTATCAAAACTGCCTTTACACACACACACCCCTCAGCCTGTCTAGACAGTCATAAAAAATAAAAAGCAGAGGCTAGGTTAGAACCCAGGATACTATGCACCATAGTCAAGGTACTGAACCACTAAGCCATGACAGCAGTAAATATAAATGCAGTAATAGCAAATATATAGGAATGAATACAAAGTGGAGCATGACAAAGCAGGTTTTGTGAAGTTGATACAATTTCAAAATGGCCAATCACAGATATGTGCGGGAAAAACGGCATATATAAGCCCCATAGGCAGGAATACACAGCATAAATGATTGTAGAATGGACTTGCAGCCAGAATGACAGGAGTAGGTGAGGGTAGTTGCTTTTGAGCACAGAGGTGGGGCATTGAGGTGTCCAGATACATGGTCTGGCTCCTAGTCGACAATCATGAGGCCCAACTCATGCAGGGCCAGGTCCTGTGGGGAGCATATAGGGCTGAGGCGTGGGACCGGTTGGCTCATGATCTCACCAGTGCCACAGGGATTCCAAGGACTGGTGAGCAGGTTCGTCACCACCATGCGGACCTGAAGAGGTGCAAGCAGGACCAATTGAACCTTTGGATCCAGGAGGCCCGGCAAATGCCCAACGCCCCACTACTGAGTAAGTTACATGTAATTATGTATGTAAGAAATTAAACTAGCTGATATTATGGAGATGTGTATTCCAATATTACTTCATTTATATTACAGCTGCAGGTGTCCGTTCTGCGAACTGCACAGCCTATGGCAATAGGCTGGTGCGGTTGCGCCACCAGGCAGGTCAGTAATCCTCTCCCAGTAACTGTAAAGAAATATAAAAGTATGACAGTTAGCAAAAGAGTGCAGTGTAGTCACTAAGTAATAGAATGTGCAAGTAACAAGTGTAAGAGTGTTTGCAAATATTGCTTGATTACAAAAGTGTGTTGCAGTCTGTAATCCAAACAGAAAAATTAAAATGTCTGAAATAAAGTCTGAAATAAAGATGCCCTACCTGTAATATAATAGTACACAACCAGCAGCAGGCTGAAAAGTACAGCTGCAGAAGATGAGCAAATCACATGTGTGAAATATACCCCTGTTGAAATACTGAAACATGACAGAAGTGAGACTGCTGGAAAGGATTGTAATAACTACAGGTAAAACATGTCAACAAAGCCTAGAAGTAAGTACCATCCTGAATAGTAAAATGAAAACAAGTGAGAGAGTGTGAGAAAGTGTTATGAATCCACCAATAAAGTAGTAATAACCCCTGAATAAAGTATACTGCAGTCAGTACAGAATGAAATGCATGTGAGAAGCAAAACCAAACAGCGAAATCTGTTCAATGTGTTGCTGCTGCTGGAATGTGTATCCCAAAATCTGGATATGTTGCTCTCAGTCTGCAATATGCAGATAGTATGATTGTCTGACATACCAAACATCCACAGTTGTCTATAGATATATAAAGCAAATGTAGCAGGATGAAGTAGCCGAACAAAGCCAGATATGAATGTGTATGAAGAACAATAAAATGTATATTGATGTAGCAGTAACAGTCCTATCACCAAATTGAAGTAGTTATCATATAGGAAACTGTAGTTAGAACAGTAGTGT
Organism: Protopterus annectens; assembly: GCF_019279795.1. Classification (NCBI taxonomy): domain Eukaryota; kingdom Metazoa; phylum Chordata; order Ceratodontiformes; family Protopteridae; genus Protopterus; species Protopterus annectens. The sequence goes on from NC_056732.1 coordinate 413,852,109, forward strand.
GTTTATATGTGCAGCTATTAGAAATGTACAGCATATGTATTGGTATTTGAAGGTGTTAATATTATTTTCTTCACCCCACCCTATAACCACATATAACCCATTCCACGTGAAAATGGTATGTGCAATCACAATTAACATCCCTGGACATTTGTCCTGTTGGGTCATAAATATTTGCATGTCCGTTGATGCATCTGCCCTGTTCATACATCCAAACCTGATGGCCTGTTGCCATCAGTCAACCCTGCATGTTGTTGGACTGTGTATTGCTGTTCAAATTATGCATGTGTTATGCTCGCTGTTCAATGGTGTGAATATCTGGGTGTTTGGTTAATGGGAATACTAATGCATGTTGTTACAACTAATTGTGAATGGTATTATATGTTACTAACCCAAACTGTCATGACATAATGTAAAACATAGGACGACAGGGAAGGCGGGTTCCAGCGGACCCACCTCTCCCACCTCAGCTGGCGAGTGCACCTGGCACTAGTGCCCAGTCTGGACACTCCTCCAGTGGCCCTGTGCCACCTGCAGGTGGAAGCGCTGCAGGGGATGGGGCTCGTCCCCCCTCTGCAAGTGTGGCCGGAGGAGAACCACCACTCACCCTCCGTAGCATCCGAACTGTGGTGCATAGGGAGATCCAGGACTCTGTTCTTGGGCCCCTACGCCAGCTTGAGGCACAGGTGGCACAACTTACGGGCATGCCTGTTGCCTGGCCTACACAGCCCCCAGCACAGCCCCATCCTGGGAAGTGAAGGAACAGTGGCAACTGCCCATGGGTGGAGATATCAGTTCCACTGTTGCCATCTGTGGGCTCATGGGCTCTGGATATCCAAACCTCCATCCCCGTCAATTGTGTAACCCTCCCCACATGTGTCATACACCGCCCCTGTATGCGTCTGGTTTGTCTTGCCTGTTGACCTACCCAACCTACCTCCCCAGGTATACCGACTTCCTTCACCTGACATACCACTCTCACCTGAAAAAAAAAAAAAAAAAAAAGGCACTCTGTACCCACAAAAAAATTACGCCCCATACATAGCTGCCCATTCCGCACACATGTCTGCTGGACATGGAAACTATCAATTACAATTGGCTGTACAACAAGTATTATTGTTGTCCTGACACCTCTCTCAGGGGTGGAAGGTTTCAAATGTCACACCAAATTACATACATATGCACAGCTGTTGCTGATGAAGAAATGGGCAGCTATGGGCCTTACCTACATCCCTCCTGCAAATCCCAAGCTTGTTTCCCTACTGTCTTACCCTCTTTGTGACCCCTTTTTCACCACTTTCCTGTCTCACCATTTTCATTTCTTTCAAAGAAAATAGCGCGGGTGTGCGCCAGAGTAAGCACTGTTATGCGGTTGTAAGCCAGTGTGCGCATGTGTGCGCGGAGCTAAATGCCAGTGTGCATGTGTGAGCTCCGCGCAAACCAGCGCTAACCTGGTTACAACTGCTTAAAAGTGCCTTAGTCACTCTGATTGACAGGTCCTGTAGTCAGTTGAAAAGCAAAATAAAATCCCACTGTCATTCCCGAACCCAGGACCTTGGAAGCAGTAGTCTGCATAACCTACCACTAAGCCATGACTCTTATAAAAGAACACTGTGCTAAAATAAATATATCATGTAATAGTAGTAATGAATGTAAAGGGAATATAGGATGTGTAGTACACAAACATGTCATTTAGAATTACTGTCAAAACTAGTGGATTTCCATAATAGTAGTGTGTGAACAGAAACAGACATGCTATTTGGTAGCTAGTAGGTAATAATGCCAGTTAATGTACATATATAAATGTATGTTTATATATAGTTGTAGGTGTCATTGTGCATACACACTTACTACAGGGAACAGGAGAGAGGAATGGAGAAATGTGAATCTACAACACAGCCTGAATCATGAGAGAGATACTAACTTTTACACTCACAGAACAGTGTCCTCAGCATACCAGCATGGTCCCTGCCCTTACAATCTGAAAGGGCAACACCTATCTCACATACCCTTTTATAGCACTGTCCTGAAATCACAATGAGAACTGCAATCAGTACACAACTGGCTGCATGCAATTAGCAAATGCTGGCTTACAATTGGTGCAGAGGCCATCACATGGACCTATGCAGATACCTACAAAAGCATCCTGTACTAACACTCCACACATGCAATACGTTCATTGCACTGTCTGGAAGCAGACAGTGGGAGAGAGACAGACAGAGACAGAGAGTGAGAGAAAAAAAAATACACACGCTACACACTGAGTCTAAGCTATCAGCAGTGACAGTAGCAAGCCGTGCCAGCAGCAGCAGGAAGCAGAAGTAGTGGTAACGCAACCAGCTGCAACAAACACAGGTAATGTAAAGTAGCAGGATAGTCTGCATACTGTGAACCCTCCAAATGTGTCATAGGTCTGTATCTATAGGTATGTCCATGTAATATGTTGTGTGTACGTAGTTCCACCAAAAGGGGATGACTATACATTACATGTCAGTCAGTGTTAGGCCATGATCCTGGCAGCAGTTGTCTGTGCGTTGCCCTCATCAATGGCTGTAGTGACTGTTTTGAAAGGTCAGCCAGGTTCGAAAGGCAGGATCAGTCCATCACAAAGGCAAACTGGCCGGAAACAAGTGTCTGCAGGTACCCAATATCGCTGTATATGCGTCCCATACAGAATAATACCATATCTTAGCAGACCAGGCCGGTTATGCTTATGATGTGGTAGTTCCCAGGGTCAGTAGAGGTGCCTCCTTAGTGGTGTGGGACCACTGTTGCTGTATGCCAGTGTTCAGGTACATATCCTGTAGTATGGCCACGGTTAAATATCAGTCTTATATGTGGTTGTATGTCCTCTTGGAGTGCACATAGCACACATCCAGGGATACCATCAGGTCACAGTGATGCTGTGTGTTCTGCTTTGCTGAGGGCAGCCCTCACCTGGACATGTGAGATGATCGGGAGGTTACATTCAGCTGTGATATGTATTTCTACTTGTGGGGGAGAAGGAGAGGGGATACGTGCACCGAACCTGTCTGCAAGAATGTTGCCAATATCTGTGTGTTCGGTGAATGTTAAGTAGGTGTGTATTAACTCAGAGCATATCTGAGGCATTTGGTCCATATGTGTAACATAACTGAAGAAGGCCTTGTGGTTATCTATAGTGTTTGTGGCCGTTTCCCTCCCAGAGTAGGCCGTGGCCGTTGTTATGAGAGACTGTAGCGTATTACCAGTGCTGACCACAGATGCCTTCCCTTAATGTGAATCTGCTCTGTCCTGCAATAACCTCCTGCTATTGTTATACAATCTGCCTCTGGCTGGGGTCCACCGGACAGGATGTCTAACCTTTGTGCATAGGGTCTGGGTTAGAAATGTGTGTGCAAGTTCCATGCAATCTGTGGGATGTCCGTGGTAAGCATTCACAAAGGGGTCAGCAGTGTGGGTTGTGGCTTCCACTGGCCCAGTGGGCTGCATGGATACCATCTCAGTCCTAACAAGTGAATAACTGTCTAATCACATACATATCAAAGTAGTCTACTGTGCTGGTGGTGGTGGTGGGATATGTATATCCAGGCCGAGTAACTTGTGTCCACATCACACTAGTGGATGGCGTTCCACATACAGTACCTTGGTATGAACCCCCAGAGTGAGGTTGTGCATTGGACCTGTCGCAGTGTGCTGACCGATGGGGCATGCTAATATGTTGTATGGAATGTGGCAGGTATTGTTGCAGAGGTGTTGGCTGAGCACTGATATCTGGCCATGTACTTGTGTATCCACCACGAGACACACACATGCAACATATGGGAGTAGTAGTATATCACTACACTTGAGTATCATGTATAGTATGTGTGCCATATATTGCCGACATAGTCTGCTGATATCCTGTTTGTGTTCTCTTCCAGGGAGATGGTGCATCAGCGTAATCCTGCCTACTGTGCAGTGGAAGATGAGGAGATACACCAGAGCCTGGTGCGGGAGTATGACATACTGTTTTCCCGCACCAGCCAGAATCAGCAGGAGAGGGCTGCACTGTGGCAAGACCTTGTCCGTAGGGTAAATGACATTGGCACGCATGATAGGACATATGAGCAGGTACGACATCACTGCAGTGATTTAATCAGAAATGTCCATCAGCGTGCGTCGGATATCCACAGGCAACAGGTTGCCACAGGAGGTGGGGTGGCCACACACCCCCCCCTAACCAGACTGGAGGGGCTACTCCTAAGTGTTGTGGCTCCAACCCCGGAACAGCAACAGCAATACACCTGCATCATGATGGAGGCTGGATCCACACAGCAGCATGACATGGAGCGTGCAGGTAATATGCCATATGTACACTTGACTGTTCTGTATACTGTTAGTTTATGCATGTGTAAGGTGTGTCCGTGGTATGTAGCTGTCAACATAGTATGTAATTGTGCATGTGTGATATTGGCAATATCAGCAGCTGACGTGTGAAAGGCAACTGGTGTACTACTGCACTGTATCATATGCAGTATCAATGGCACAGTTGTGCCCACTGACATTAATCTCCTCATTTCTGCAGGTCCCTACGGGGTTACAGCAAGGCAGGCCATCCATGCTGGTGAGTGTGTTTAACAATACCTATAATAGTCCTGATAGTGCTAGTAATACTAGTGTAACTCAGTAGTGCTCTGTGTGTATACTGCGGAGTGTGCATGTGTGCAGGTGTGTCTGTGTCCCCGTGTGCATGTGTGCATGTGTGCCTGTGTCCACGTGTGCATGTGTGCATGTGTGCCTGTGTCTACGTGTGCATGTGTGCATGTGTCCACGTGTGCATGTGTGCATGTGTGCATGTGTACACGTGCCCACGTGTGCATGTGTGCACATGTGCATGTGTGCCTGTGTGCATGTGTGCATGTGTCCATGTGTGCATGTGTGCATGTGTCCATGTGTGCATGTGTGCATGTGTGCCTGTGTCCATGTGTGCATGTGTGCATTTGTGCATGTGTGCATGTGTGCATAAGTGCATCACTGGTAACATTGTGTGGACTCTGTAAACTGTGTTTCCTGTCTTCCTCCCACAGGTTCTGGTGCTGCTCTGGTGTCCTGCAGCAGGGAACCTGAATCTGGTGGCACAGGTACTGGTAATGATGATATCTGTGTAATGGTACAGGAAGGTGTGTCAGGGTCTGCCATTGGTCAGCCAGTTGACAGTACACAACTGTCAACCCCATCATTGCGCACAGTCATCCTGCCAGTACATCCTTTGTCACCATTGTCCCTAGGTGATGGACAGGATACAGTGGGCATTGACCGGGGTAATGTGGTATCTGTGGCACATGCTTCCCCACACAGCAGCCATGGGCAGGGTCCTGCGATGGTACCACACAGACAGTTGCCCATGGGTTCTTGTGGGAGCATCCATGGGCGTACTGCCTCTGGCAGACGTGCCAAAAGAGGTCTGTCAACCTCAGCTATGTTTCGGGCTGTCATGTAGGCACAGTTGCGTATGGAAAGGTACACCAGACAGGGTCTGAGGGAGCTGAGAGCATGTCGCACAGCCATGATTGACAGTATGCGTGACATCGCGGATGCTATCCGTAATTTCACCGATGTCATAGACAGACGTTGTGGGGACATATTACAGCAGTTCCACAACCAAATGTCCATGAGCCAGGGCAATGGTGGGCGGTTGCAGCGTCGACGTGGCTGTATGCCAGCAACTGCAGCAGCTGGCAGTTGGCGCGGACGACAACAGGCCTGCGCACACCCCCATAGTGCCAGCAGCAGCCCCAGCAATGCTGGGTCTGTGCTGTCATCGGAACGCCCCAGGAGACCATGTGCACGTGGCTCTGGACAGTCCCAACAGGGACCTGTGTCGAGTCAACACACTCCCGCTTCTGATGACAGTACCCAGTCTGGCTTAGTACCGGATATGGTCCATAGCACCCCTGCCAGGCACAGGTACCGTGTCCGTGCCCACAGACACTGATCTGTATGACCTGCCAGGTGCAGTCTGTGGCTGTCCACAAACCCCTGTATATGGCAGCCATGAGGTGGAACTGTGTGCGTGCATACACACATGCGAAATGTTAACACCTAGGGCTACCACATACACGCACACACTGCACCAACAGTGCCCCACCCTGTACTGCTGACCCTCACCAACACACATACACACACATGTCAATTGGTGGTATCAGTGGCAGACTCAGGCATACCTAATTCACACCCTGTGCATATGATGAAACTGTGCCACCTCCTGCAATCTCCAACATCAGTGCAGGAATAGGTAAACACGTTGCTGATGCACAGTGTGACTACATGGAAGTGTATTAGTAGTATCATGTTGGTAACAGTACAGTGTGCTGATATGACTGTGTGTATATCCCAGCATGCCTGATGCAGTAACCGTATGACTGTCCTGAATTGTTATATGCACCCATAGTACGTACCAAAGTGTAACAGCTGCACATAATTGCATACCGGTGGTAAGGATGTCAACAGATAGCCACATACATGGGTAGCACAGGGGGGAAGCTAATGCAAGTAGTGATATGCAATGATGGACATGTACAGTAATGGTGGCAAGTTGCCCACGAGTATGCAATGTGGATGTTTGCGCATGTTGATATGTGTGCAGTACCAATGTAATCCAAATCACAATTAACCATGACATAATATCAGTTCTACCATGGGCATCTGCGCTGTGCATTCCTGGGTACATGTTGATAGTGCCTACATATTTGCACTGTTACCTAATGTTAGTGTTACCCCTTCTTTGATGTACAATGGACTACTTCCAGCCCTGCTTACTGTAGCTTTGTTTGCATGCATGTTCGCTTGGGGTTCCCTGGAACACTGCTTCCACCTGCAATGCAGAGTTACAGTGCTTCTGTGGACTCCTAGTGACATCTGCATAGCGTACGATACGTTTGTCAAGTTTACACATGACAGAACATCACTGTCTGTCCTGTTCACATGTACGTTGCCTGTGACACATTGCACATGTCTTATCTGGCATTTACCCACGTGTGCAGTCATATATGCCAGTGTTATGAAACAGTAGCAGTACACCCACACATACACACCTTCAGTATGTTGTTCCCCATTAGCCCTATGTGTTGGTACTCACCATGGCAATCACACTACTAGGGTAGCATCTGCAAAGGTAACCTGTGAATCACCTCTATGGTCCAGTTGTGGTTTATGTGAGTCATGTGGCAATGTCACAGCTGCTACATGTATGCAGTCAACCATCACCCTTGGCCAGGAATGTACAACACGTGTGGGATGTCACCACATAGCCAATCTGGGGACTGAGCACTCTGAACCCAGTAATGCCATACCCTGTCAGGTGGCATGTCATACTACAGTGACTACAATACCAGTCAGGCATAGACATGCACTGACAGCAAGCTGAACACACTGGGGCATACGTGGGGACTCAGAATAGCATCCTGCCTGAGCATCACACACCTCCGCAGCTGGCACACAGGCATATGTTACGTCGGAACACAGCACATGCCACACATGGCACACACATCCCGTGTGCCACACACTCACAGCCTGTAGGGCTACACAACACACCTGCTACAGATGTGTCAGGTACCTCTCTTGGCCGCTGCAGTGGGGTCCCGCTCAACAGGCTGTACATGGTGAAGGTCACAGTGATATGCCTCTGGGGCACTATGGTCCACCACAAAACACATGCATACAGGTCAGTCAGAGGCATGGACACATATGACTCAGTCATTGACCATGCCACTAAGGATGACCTGAGACATACCTCCCTGGACTACATGATAGGGAACATAGAAGGGATCTCTCAGCATGTGGCATGGGCCAGTATGAGCCTGATCTTGGTTGCCATCATACCCTTGCCAGGTATGCTACCACTATATGTAGGAAGGGTGTTCTATGTCTACATTCTGCTCAGTCTCCAATGTCATTTATAGGGTATCCACTGGCTGTCAACGTGTGCTTACATGCTAGGGAAGCCACAATGATGTGCGAGCGGCAGCTTGCACGTGACACCCATGGCCCAATGTATATTGGCGAAGCCCTGTGACACACACATACTGCCTTATGCTGCAGGACACGGATTACATAGCCACCTCCGTGGGTATCACACAGGATAGGACACTAACAGTGATGCTACACAACACCAGCAGTGTACACCGCAAGATGCATGCACTGGACACTGTCCTCAGCATGGTGAACTGCAATGTCTGTGCAGTACCAGAGTCCTGATTCACGGCTCACAGGTGCAACCCATCACTGCCAGGTTATACCTCATACCATGCCTGTCATCCCCTACACATGTAACACTGGACAGGGGGGTGGTATCCCAAGGCCCCACAGATACACACACCTCCAGGTTGTTGGCACAGCACAAAGCATCAGGGCCTATTCATGTGCAGCTAACAGTGTGTCAGACGGCCGTCTGGTTCATAGCCTGGCACACACAACCCTCCCATACACAGGAAACCCACCTATCCTCCATAACAACACTGGCAATATGCATGTCTCAAGAACTGTCTTTATATGGCTGGACTGCATCCAGCCAAACATTGTGCGTGAGCATTACTGTAGCTACAACACACTATTTATTTATTTTTATTTATATATTCAAATTTGTTGACCGGGAGTGTCTGACTGGACGTGGGTCCATTTTCAGCGGAGGCCCGGTGAGAAAAGCTCCACAGTAAAATATACAGACAGTAGTTACATTGGATTACATAACGATTAACAATTTAACATAGAAATTACTTACAACATATTTACAGATGAAGAACATAGTACATCAGTAGACAACTAGAATCTTTATCTGTGAAGTACATAACAGGCATTAACAAATGTAACAATGAGAAGTTCCTGCTGTATAATAAGTACTAGGCTTATGAGCATCTGAGCTTGCTATAATCAAGGTAGTTAGTGGAGGTGAAAGAAAGGTAGTAGTTGGATGGGGTGGATGATATTACAGTGGGAGTTGCAAGGGCATAGCCAGCATGTTTTTAGGTGCGCTTTTAATAAAGTTTTGGAGTTGGTGCATGATGGTACGGAGGTAATTGTGGGTGGGAGTGAGTTCCATAATTTGGCGATGGCGCAAGAGAATAGTGCTTCACCAGCAAAGTTATTGGCTTTAGTGATCTGCAAGTGATTTTTGTTGCTGGATCTTAGTGGTCTGGTGGTGCGATAGGGTTGGAGTAGATTCTGGAGGGATGGGACATTTAGTGGATGGTTTACTAGTTTGTGGGCCAGTGAGAGTTGATACCACTGAAGGAGGTGAGGGAGTTCAAGCCAGCCCAGTTCAGCAAGTGAGAGACAGTGGTGACTACAGTAGGATGCCCCTGTGGCAAATTTGGTGATTTTGTTGTAGCAGGTCTCTAGCTTGTTTAGATCACATTGCCTTAGGTTGGTATATACTGGAGAGGCATAAAGTAGGGTGGAGATAAGGTGGGAATTTGCTATTGAAATCTTTGCTGCTTTGGTGAGAAATTGTTTATTTCTGTATAATGCTCCTAGTTTTTTGTGGACTTTTTTTATGGTCATGGATATGTGAATGTCAAAATTTAGTTTATTGTCTATTTCCACTCCTAGCAATTTGGTGTGTTCAGTTGGGTATATAGTGGTGTTGTCTTTTGCTGTGATGTTAAAGTGAGAGTTGTTTGGAGTATGTTTGGTGGGTTGGAAGATGAGTAGTTTAGTTTTGTTTGGGTTGAGTATTAATTGGGCATCGGATAACCATGTTTCAACAGAGGAAGAGGCTTCCTGTGTGAATTTTTGCAGTTTGGGTAGGGACTGGGCTGAGCAGATGATGGTTGTGTCATCTGCGTATTGGATGAGTGTTCCATGTTTGGTGGCAGAGGCTAGATTATTAGTGTAAACAGAGAAAAGTAGGGGTCCAAGGATGGATCCTTGGGGAACCCCTATGGTGACAGGTAGTTGGGGAGATATGTCATTCTGCCATACAACGGATTGTTGGCGGTCAGATAGGTAACTCTGAAACCAGTTGGTGACTGATTGTGAGAAGGGTAGGTTATTGAGGACAGAGATAAGTTGTTTGTGTGGGACCATGTCAAATGCTTTAGATAGGTCTAGGAAAGTAGCAGAGGAGAGATAGCCATTGTTTTTATGCTGAAGGATAGTGTTAGTAAAGGAGAGTAGGGCAGTGGTGGTGCTATGGTTTGGTCGGAAACCATGCTGAGTACTGGAAAGGAGGTTGTTAGTAAGGAGGTAGTCTGAGACCTGAGAGTGTATGCATCTCTCTAGTATTTTGGAGAGTGGAGAGAGAATAGCTATGGGGCGGTAATTGGTTAGTTCTGCAGAGCGTCTGCCTTTGTGGAGGGGAATTATATGTGAGATTTTCCACAATGTGGGAACGTAACTTTCTGACAGAGATCGGTTAATCAAGATGGATACTGGGTAGGCCAGAGCATCAGCTGCGATTTGTAGGTATTCACTTGGGAGGTTGTCTGCTGCTAATTTGGTGGGTTTAAGTTTAGTTAAGAGTTTTGTTATGTTGGAGGTAGGTACAGGAGAAAAAGAGAAGGCAGTGGGGAGATTACTAGTTGAAGGTGTAGGTTGGAGGGGAGGAGGGTTGTGTTGTTTAGCTAGTGATAGTATGGTTTGGGTGAAGTGTGTGTTGAATGAGGTAGCAATATTTTCTGAGGAGTGAGGGATGTTAGGAGGAGGGGTACTGACTTTACCTGGGTGGAGGATGGAGTTTATGGAGGACCAGAATTGTTTGGGGCTGTATTGTGAGGAGTCTAGGGCAGACTGGTAGTATTGGAATTTGTCCTGTTTTATTAGCGTTTTGACTCTGTTGCGTAGTTCTAGGAATGTTTGTCTAGCTGCGGGGGTTTTGGTTTTGCACCAGTGCTCCCAGGCTTTATCCCTGTTTTTCATTTCTGACTTAGTGGTTTTCTGTAGCCATGGGGAGGATTGTGCTTTGGTTCTGGAAAATCTTATGGGGGCATGGTAATTAAGGATGTTCAGGAAGGTAGTATTAAAAAATTCAACTGCATCATCTAGACTGAGGTACTTTAAAGCATGCCAGTTACATTCTTTGAGGGATGAGATGAATGTGAATGGGTTAAAGTTTATTTTTTTACGTATTTGACGATAGATGACAGGTTTAGCTTGGTACAGGTATATTATGAGTAGGACTGTTGGGGAGTGATCACTGAGGCTATCTGATAAGCAGCCTGTTATATATGACTGGGGGTTCTTACTGACTAGTATCCAATCCAGGGTAGTGTGCTTGCTAGAGTTTTTATTTATCCTTGTTGGTGACTGGACTAGTTGGGTGAAGCCATGAAGGTGTACATGATGGGTTGGATCCATCCAACTACTACCTTTCTTTCACCTCCACTAACTACCTTGATAATAGCAAGCTCAGATGCTCATAAGCCTAGTACTTATTATACAGCAGGAACTTCTCATTGTTACATTTGTTAATGCCTGCTATGTACTTCACAGATAAAGATTCTAGTTGTCTACTGATGTACTATGTTCTTCATCTGTAAATATGTTGTAAGTAAGAAGGGTTCCCAGCATGTGGTCACTGAATTGCAGTGGAATGACATGTTACCACTCCCACAACAGGTGGGAACATGCAGCACCTGTACATCGACTGCATGTAGACTATATGGCCCAGACCAGATGTGTATCCCCTGCTGTAGGTATTTTACCATATACACCCACACTGTATAGACACATACCGTGTGCGGCCCCTACACAGTAAGACACAGTCATATTGTTATGCATTGCAAATACCATTTATCCACTCGAGGCATGTGTCAGACATGGTAAATACTGCAGGTCACAGGTATTTATGTGTATGTGTCACACACATACATCATGTGTGCATTGCCATTGCTGGTTTAGGCAATGGCATGCATTGTTATGCACAAAGACCCACACAAGGTCATAATGTGTGACACAACCACACGTGGCAGTTGTGGGTTACCAAAACATACCTATCTGTACTCTGACAATGGTAATAGACCCAGTAGCAGAGTGCACTATTGGCATTACTGGACAACTAGCCCTGTTTGGCTGTGCTGATAGTGTGGTGACATCCCCTGTGTTTACTGGGGGAATATGCAGCATCTGGTGTATTGTCGTATTTGCCAAAAGGATCTTTTCTCTTACACTTGCATTTACACACACCCTACTAACCCCACACACACACTTGTAGGATTCATACCCCTATCTAACTAAGTCACGACACGTGAGAGATGCATTAGCGAAACGCACTATTCGGATTACTAGGAGGTTCCTCTTCTCTGGCTGTACTTATAGGGTGCTGACATCATCAGTGTTTTGAAAGGGTAATGTGCATCAGGCAGTGTGATCCCCTGATTGCCAAAATTAACATGTTTTTCATACAGAATTGCATACACACAAACTCCCCACATCCAAACACACACACACTTGCCATTTGCTGGTTTCAAATCCCTACCTAACTATGTTATGACACTTGAGAGTGACACTGTAGTAGACTGTGCTATTCAGATTATTGGTAGGTGTCTCTTCTCCAGCTGTATGTATAGGGTGCTGACATCATCACTGTTTGGAAAGGGTAATGTGCATCATGTAGTGTGATCTCCTGATTGCAAAAAAGCACATGTTTTTCATACAAAATTGCACACACACAAACTCACCACATCCAAACACACACACTTGCAGGTTTCAAACTCCTACCTAACTATATTATGACAACTTGAGAGAGACGCATTAGCAGATTGCGCTATTCGATTTACTGGGAGGTTTCTCTTCTCCTGCTTTACTTATAGGGTGCTGACATCATCCGTGCTGAGATAGGGGAATGTGCATCCTGTAGAGTGCTTTCACAGTTGCCAAAAGGGACATCTCCCTCACACAGACTTGCCCACACACTAACCCACCTCCGCGCACACTGGGCAATTGCAGGATTCAAACCCCTACCTAACTATGTTATGACACTCGTGACAAATGCATTAGCAGAGCACGTTATTCGAATTACTGGGAGGTTTCCCTTCTTCTGATGTACTTATAGGGTGCTGACATCATCCGTGCTGAGATAGGGGAATGTGCATCCTGTAGAGTGCTTTCACAGTTGCCAAAAGGGACATCTCTCTCACACAGATTTGCACACACACTAACCTCTCTCCACACACACTGGGCAGTTGCAGGATTCAAACCCCTACCTAACTATGTTATGACACTCGTGACAGACGCATTAGCAGAGCGCGCTATTCAAATTACTGGAAAGTTTCCCTTCTCCTGCTTTACTTATAGGGTGCTGACATCATCCTTGCTGAGATAGGGGAATGTGCATCCTGTAGAGTGCTTTCACAGTTGCCAAAAGGGACATCTCCCTCACACAGGCTTGCACACACACTAACCACACTCCACACACATTGGGCAGTTGCAGGATTCAAACCCCTACCTAACTATGTTATGACACTCGTGACAGATGCATTAGCAAAGCACGTTATTCGAATTACTGGGAGGTTTCCCTTCTCCTGATGTACTTATAGGGTGCTGACATCATCCGTGCTGAGATAGGGGAATGTGCATCCTGTAGAGTGTTTTCACAGTTGCCAAAAGGGACATCTCCCTCACACAGACTTGCACACACACTAACCCCTCTCCACACACACTGGGCAGCTGCAGGATTCAAACCTCTACTTCACTGTTGCCAAAAGGGACATCTTACTCGCACAGACATCAACCCTGTTCACTTACACACACACACACACACACACACACACACACACACTCACTGAGCAATTGCATGGTTCGAACTCCTACCTACCTATATTATGACACTTGAGGGAGATGCATTAGCAGAGCCCGCTACTGAATTACTGGGCATCTGGTCTGCACCTGCAGTATTTATAGCATGCTGACATCTTTATTTCTACAGAGTTATGTACATCTAGTACTTACCTGTCAGGTGGGGGATAGCATATATATGCATTTTCAGCCACCTACGTCAGGGTCAAATATGCACGTCGCACTGGCAGGTTATGTTCTATACCATGCTTCATGACCACAGGACCTGTAACACACAACACAACCAGTCCAGAACACCACACCCACATCCAGGACACACACTTAGCTTCCCTGGGAACAGTGCCAGGATATGCAGGTGTTCACATACACCATTTCAGTTGTTAACATCAGGTACAGGCATATTGTGTGTGAGAACTACTCAGGCCTCTACCACTTTACCCTACAGCCACTACAATTTGTGGGTCCATGTGCTATGGCAGAACCACACACCACAGCCACATGGAGGAATACATATTGCACCTGTCCATCTGCAACATGGGTACTCACTGTTCCACACCAGAGGTAGACCACCATTGTTGATATCTGACCATACCCACCTTTCCCTGGACATCCATATCCCATCCCCACCCCCAGGCAAGTTTGTCACTGCACAAAAAACTGTATTTAGCAGAAGCAGACTCTACACTTGTGAAGACTGGGTTGGCCGACTTCAAAGGACCCATACTGGGGGACTATACTGGCCACTCAGCATAATCCTTGACAATTGCATTCTATGAGCATGTGTACGGTTTGCATTGATCATGCTATCCCACATATACCCATGACTGCTCCACAACAAGACACCTGTCAGGTGTACTCCAGCCATATATGAGCCGTCCAACAGACAGAGTGAGCTAATACATTGCAGAGCTGTAGCCCACAGAGGGAGGACATCTGTGAACAGTTCCGGCACGACACTTCATTCCCACACAATCATCACAACACAGTGTTGACAGTGGAATTGTCCAGACAATGCAGATAGGGCTCCCCTCAGTCTGTTATTGATGGCCACTTACTGTTAGGGATCCTCTGCAACCCTCTTCCAACACACACCAACATGGCTGTGGCTTAGCACATTCAAACACTAGGATCTCCACTGTGCCCCTGCTTGACAGAGGCACAGCTCACTAGCCTCACACGTTGCCTTATGTGACCTACTTTACAGTGGCACAGTAGCCTACTGTACTGGGGATGCAGATGCCAAGCACACTCTGGCTGAGCTGTCATTCCCTAGGGCAACAAGCCTAGTATTGACCTCTACACCCATATGTTCAATTGTCAGATGCAAAATATTTGTTGTGCTGTTCTACTGTTTGCAGGTCTTTATTGCCATAGCATTCCCTGTTCCTATGACCAACTTGTGTATCTGTGGAAGATGTTTGCATATGACGGGGATCCACTATATCACTTATGTCTCTGTAGTCATTTACTGTGTGCACTGGGCAGATTGCTGTATTGTGGTTGGTTCCTGGAATGACACGTACAAATACCAGATATGTGTGGCCAACTGCTAAATGGAGATATGGCCTAAGTGTGTGAGCATGCCCAGTTCAGCCTTTCCATGGCATGTTGTCTGACATATGCCTCATTTATCAAAGTGTGCGAGCATGCCCAGTGTGAGCTTTCCATATGTTGCACTCTGAAGTCCACCACATATTTGGGTGTGTGTGAACTTCAACAATATCTCATGTTTATGGTTGTGTGTTGGGTGTCATGTTGTGTACTTACTGGCCAACTGCTTCGTGTCTGCCACAACAGGGATTATACTGTGCCTGCACGGATTGCATGGGATACTTTGCAGACAGTTGTCAACATACTTTCATAATGACCTAACACTGTAGTACCGTATAGTGAACTGGTTTAGTAATTTCACTGTGGTGGACAGTATCCTGGGCTTTAGTCCTATCACTGCTTGACATCTTCATAGTGTGCACAACAGACTGTGTAGGGGCCAGTTGTGCACATATGACCATGTTGCATTATGTTCAGATATAGACTACCTACACCAGGCTCGTCCAACATTGGTAGTGTATTCCACAACATAGGTGGACATTGGCAAACACTAGCGATGTTCCCTAGGCCATTTCTGATGCTAGTCACAGGGTGTGTTTGTCCTTCGACACACATTGTAACTGGAGTTTGCCATGATATATGTCATGGTTGGTATACTGTGCCTCCGTCTACCTCTGACATAACAGTGATACTCAGGGTTTACCTACCATCTCCCATCCACTCATCGGGATTCCTCTTGAGGGGTGTCGATAGATGACTCTCTGGCTATCCTGTACCGGGTGTCTACTCAAGAGTGGGGGTGCCTTCTGTGTTATGGATCATTCTGTACAGCTTGTCCTATGTATGTCAGTGCTGGGGTTCAGGTCTCTCATGTGCATAGCTCACTGCCATTCAGATTGCACAAGGTGCAGCATGTTCATTGATTCCAGGTTGGACATGGCTTCATACATCAGGCACAGCTTGCCTGTAGCTGGGCAGTATGGCAGTGTGTGAGGCTGCAGTTTGTTTACTCAGGCAACACATGGCATCTGTTCATGCTCTTTGCTACTCCTGGTGGGGTACTGTTGTGGACTTTACAGTTGATGGAGGTGTCTGCTGAGGTATATCCCACAGGGGCTATTGTAGTCAATTGTGACGCTGATGAAGGATAACTGCAGAGCCACAGTGACCTCCCCTTATCTACATCTGACAACCTTCATGATTGGGTGGGTATATGGTATGTTTCCGTGAACACTACAGCCACATGTTTGTCCAGTACAGGATATCTATCACCTTGTGTCCCCAGGTCTCTCATTACATGTTAGGTATGTAATGGGTTAGCACCTGTGTGGTAATTTGTGGGCACTTACTGTATATCCATGGTGGTTGTCTATCCACAGTTCTGCAATTAGCTTGCTGACATGGCTATGGCTCCAGTTGTCTGTTTGCAGGTGGCCCTTTTGTGGGTTGCTTGTGTCAGCTGGGGGTCAGATATGGTGGGCTGTTTGTACTCCTCTGCATACATGTTCAGTCACAGTCCTTCCATGTTGGCCTATACCTATCAGACATATATACGGAACGGGGGGGCCAGGACCAAGCCCTGTGGGATGCCACTCATATCTGCTTTGTAGTCTGACATGGATGCAGCATGTCTGACCATGTCAGTTCTGTCCTCAGTCTGGTTTGCAACCCCTCTACTGACATAGGGGTATATATTTAAGCTGGTGAACATATCCATACTGAACTCGTAGGGTATTGTCTAGAAGCATATGCACGGTCCAGCTACGCTGTGTGGACCACATTGCCCTTATCAATGACCTTAATGACTGCTTCAAATGGGTCATACATGTTTAGGGGCAGGATCTGCAGTTACGACAGCCACACTGTGTAGGGTCCAGTATCAGTACGTCCACGATAACTTTATGTCTGCGGTACATACTGATCCTTTCCATAGCTGTGCAGACCAAGCTTGTCAGGATCCTGGGGTGGTAGTTTGCAGTATCCATTCAGGCAGCACCTTTGTTGTGAAGGACCACTGTTGTTGTACACTGCTCTTTGGGTACATATCATGTGGTAAGGCTGACATTGGGCAGTAGTGTGATTTGGTATTCCATTATTCTTGGAGTCCATGTTGGCTTCAGCCCAGGACACCATCACATACCTTTGTTGCTGTGTGTTTTGCCTTGCAGATGATGGCTGTTACCTCAGCATCTGCAATGTCAGGGGACCAGCAGTCTGCTGGGATAGATATTTTGCATTCTGGGGGGGGGGGGGTTTGCACTGCACCTGTAAGGTCGTATGTTGGCAATATGTGTGTGTGTTTGGTATGTTGTTTGTAATATCTGTGTGATTCGGAGCATATCTGTGGATTCCCAACATGGTTCCTACCATCAGTTAAGTAAGCCTTGTGATTCTCCTTAGTGTCCTGTACAATCTGTATCTTCATAGGTTCATGGGTTCATACTAGGCTATCCACCCTAGGGCATTAGTAAGCCAAGCCAGAGTGTGTGTGCCTTTCGCCGCCCCTTGCTATGTGACTATTATGGCCATTTATGATTTTCTTTACTGTGCCTCTGTCTGGTCGTGACACAGTGAAGACCCCCAGTATACATGTACGATCATCCATCCACTTGGCAATATTCCTGTTGAGGGGTGTCAGTGAGGGGCTCTGCCTAACATGGATTGGGATCCTGTTTCTGGGTGTGGGGAGCCTCTGGGTTATGTATCTGTCCCTCCAGCACATCCTATTTCATTATGTGTTTAGGCTGACATCTGTCACTGTCACAGCTCCAATGGCTTTGATTTCCTGTGGTGGAGCATGTCCATTACTCCTGTGTTGGACATGGCCTTGTACAACAGACATACAATGCCTCTGTGTAGGCAGTCTATGACTGCATTCAGCTGGGGTGTCTACAGCCAGGCAGCATATGACATATATTTGACACCCTTTATCCTCTTGGTGGGGTACCTTTGAGGTCTTCCGAACCGCTGCAGGTGTCACGTACGGTACATCCCATATGAGTCATTGTACTAGATTATGGGTGTGATAAGGGAACAGTACAGAGACACAGTGACCTCTGTTGATGTAGATGTGAATCCTGTCATGATACGGTGTCCAATATCAACAATCTTCCTAGCCACATTGGCATTGTGTGTGTCACATGACAGATTACTGTCGACTTGTGTCCCTAGATCCTTGATTACTCCTCGCATACATAATGGTTTACCACCTATGTGGTAATTTGTGAGTACCTTGTCTGGTATTTGGTGGGACATTCATACTGTCCATTGTCTACAGGATGTCTGAGTGGAGTTCTTGTGTGTGAGAGTGTGGTCTGTCGCATGCTACAGACTGTACAGCAGTTTTGACTACACTTAGGTGCACATGGGTGGTCTCTGCTGCTTTGTGCATTGTCAGTTACCTGGCCGTATGGGTGTCTGTGCTGCATATGGATACTCCCCCTCCTTTGATGTTTTGGTCCAGGTGTTGAGGCCATAACGCATGATATGTGGTATAACCTGGTATTGCTGGTGTGCTATCACTAGGCTTGCAGCAGGCTTCTGTCACTGCACAGACATCGATGTTCTCCATACTGGGAAGTGCCTCAGGGGCATGCATATTGCAGTTTACACATCTGGCATTGGTCAGCATTACCCTTATGTTTCTTACCACTTATGTTTTCTAGGGTGGTGGGTAGTCTTTTTGGCCTTGCCTACATACGGCTCTATGGAGGTGGCAAAGGCCTTATCCAGTATAAAGATGCACAGGGGTAACAGGTGCAAGCCATCCCTGGACAGCAGCATGGCTTGTCATGCATGACATCTCAAGCAGACAGACATTAGACCCTCTTGGACTGACAGCTGTAACTGTGCCACCTGTTAAAAATGATCATTCTGTGTTTGTACTGTGGCATCATTCATGGTGAGGGTTGGATGCTGCACATGGCCAGTGTCATACCGGCCTGGGGTACATACTCAGAGAGCTCATCCATGTCTCTTTTCATGTAGTCCAGGGAGGTACATCTCAGGTCATTCACACCAGCATGGACATTGAGTGCATCATATTTCTGCTTGCTTTGGGGTGACCTGCGTACTTGTGTTATGTGGCATATTGTGGCAGCCTACATGCAGCTTACTGTACCCTTTCCCTTGTTCAGTCTGGTGAGTGGGACAGCAGTGTGTCTGCCTAAACAGACACCGATTACAACTGTATCAGGCATGTTGTTTCTCCTTCTGGCCTGTGTCTGTTTGGCACACCAGCTTTGTGTACTATGTGTTGCATGTGCTATGTTTGGAGGTTTTGGTTGCTTGGGATCTGTTTTGGAGGCTTCTGTTGGTATGGTGTGTTTGTAATTAGGGCATCCAGGAATGTTTTTCTGTGTTTATGTGTTTGGTTTACACTTGTGGTAGGTCTATGTGGGACTGGGTTTGTGCTGTATGTGGTTACCTTCTCCTCCTGACTAGTTTTGACAGTACTGAGTTGGGAGAGCTCAGCCTCCGGTTTGGATACATGGTTGCATCTATCACATATATTTGTATTTATTGGGGGGAGTTGTGGTTGTCTGTGTACTTGGGACAGGTGTCACATTGCCTCTGGATTCACAGATTCTACTTGTTGTGGCTGGCCTTAGTGGATTGTATGTGTGGACATATGTTATTGCCATACTACTGATCAGTGATTACTTCCCTTTTTATGTTTGCTCTATCATGTGGTAGCTTCCTCATTCTCTTGCATGGTTTGGTAATGGCTGGAGTCCAGCATGCCAGATGCCTGCGTGTATGGCATTGTGTCTTGTTGTTATTTGTGATTGCATACTCCAAGCATTCCTGGCTGTGTTCATGGAATGTCTGTATAACATGTTCTGTGGTGTGTCCCATATTCTGCACTTGCACAGGGTCTTTTGTGGATTCCACATCGGTTTAGAGGGGTGCAACCTATGCTTTACACATGTTTTTCACTGTAGTATTCTGGCCAGGGACTGGGGTCGGGATGTGTATATCCAGTGTGATTACTCTATGGTGTGGTCTTACCAGTGAGGGATACACTTCTTATCTTGCCATCCAGTACACATGTTGCTGATTATCACATCCAGTATGCTTAGCCCTCTTGTGGGAGTGGTACGTTGTTCCTGGGCATTTTGGTTTATGGATTCTGGGAACTTTTTTCCGACTGTGTTGGTGCTAGTATAATGCTCCCGGTGTATGTCTGGGTATTTTCAGTCAAGCATTATAATGTGGTTTGGGGGGCTGGATATATTCATGTATTCCAACATAGGCCAGGTGCAGTTCCTGGTATTAGGACAGTAGTCTGCAGCAGGCTATATACTGGGAGGCAGTTTTAGCCATTGGTATTTGACCATGGCTATTCAATGCTGCTTCTTATTGTGGTACCAACATGGAGGTGTGGTTATCCTTGACATTTATTGCTAGTCACCCTCCTTTTGTAGCTTGTTCCATGTTTTGCGGCTGTACAGCACAGTATAAGGTATGACCTGGTAGTGTTAGGGTGCTGATGTGAGCCTTGACCCAGTTTTCTATTACAGGACTGATATCTACATTCTCCATACTGTGTGCGTTTACACTGCACACATCTTGCTGTTTAGACTTCTGGCATTGGGTAGCATTACATCTAGGTTCCTATCCCTTGTGGTACCTATGAAGGTGGGTTTGTGTTTTGAGACTTACCTATTCAGGGCATGCTGTGGGTACTGCCAGCCTTTGCCAGTATCCATGGGACCTGGACTGATAGGTGCACACCACCCCTAGCAGGTGGTACATCATGTCATGCTCTGCATGTCTTCCCAGGCTGGAACACATTGGCTCCCCTTTGACTACCTGCATTACTTCAGCCAGTTATAGCTATTTATCATCCCATCGTCATTTTGTGGCTTCATGCTTGGTGAGGGTGGATGTTAGTCAGGGTCCTCAGGTGTGCATATAGTACATGGTGTTACATTACTTAACACATGGCATTCATGCCTCAGGTGGTGCTGCAGGGCTGCCTCTGTCGGATGCACATATTACACTCCCTGTACATGTTTGTGAGCAGGTCATGTCATTTTAGGCATCCCTGTTATTATTTGAGTGAGTCAGAGGGGGTATCATTTCCAGGGTTCCTACTGAGCCAGTGTATGTGCTATGCATTGCCTCTTTGCCAAGGCCAGGGCATACTGGGCACGCTTCCTTCTGCCTACTAGGGCAGGCTCAGGTTGTTCCTCCTCTGAGTCACGCTCTGCCTGTGATGGCCTTGGCAATGGTGGGGGACTGTTTGGCCCAGCCCTATGCTGGTCCTGCTGCAGCTGTTTTCGCAAGATCATATTATGTAGCATAGCACATACCATGACAATTTGGGTACATGTAGTTGGTGTGTACTGCAAGGCTCCACCAGATGTGTCCAGACACCGGAACTGTGACTTGAGGAGCCCAAACACACGCTCTATTACATTACGTGTTTGTGCATGTGCCTCATTATGGCGTTCCTGTTCAGGTGTGTGTGTGTTTCTGATGGGTGTCATCAGCCACGGCTCCAGTGCATAACCTGCATCCCCCACTAGGTGTCCGTGTGGGATGTCCCCATTGGCAAATGTCTGGTACAGCTGCGTCAAATGCCAGATGTGGGAATCATGGTAACTCCCAAGGCAGCCAGCACACACATTCATTATTATGCCCTGGGCATCACACATGACCTGGCAGTTGATGGAGGTGAAGCCCTTGCGGTTAATGTAGGCCCTACCCCACTCACCGGCTGGTGCTTTGATGCGTATGTGCGTGCAGTCTATTGCACCCACTACCTCAGGGTATTCCGCTATTTGCTGGAAGAGACGCATATTGCTGGCCAATACCTCACGGGTATTGGGGAAATATACATGATCACCGACATGTGCTGACATGGCATCCAGGAACTGGTGCAGTACCCTGGAGGCTGATGCCTGTGATATCCCCATCATATCACCAGTTGGTCTCTGGAAGGTACCTGTTGCTAGTATTCTTAGGCCAACACATACCTTGGTTTCCACTGGGATGGGTTCCCCTCTGTTGGTTCTGTGTGTGAGGCGTGGCCTGCACAGCTCAACTATTTGCTGCAGGAGCTCTCTGTCCACTCTATAGCGCTCTACTATCTCCATCTCATGTAACCCATGGTAGGTGACCCTGGGCCTATACACTCTTCTCTGTCTCCTCACTGTGGGTTGTCTGGCACCATCTGCATTGTCACCAGCCTCAGCAAGTCGCCTATGTCTCATTATGACAGCTATGGCAGCCCCTAACATTTCTGCTCTGAGTGAAGCTTTTTCAGTTTTCACTTCTATTAGCTTACTCCTGTCTTGCAGTGTCTCTTGAGGGAAACATCCTGCACTGCTGTTTGCAGTGTTTTAAGTGCTGGGCTGGGCTACTATTCTGCCTGTGTAATTGCCTGCTTCTAATTGTTTTCACCTGCCAGCTCCAGCAGTATTCCCTGCTAGCTTCCTACTAATTCTGTTGCTTCCTTTTTCCTTTCTGTTTCCTCAGGGGGGAGCAGCGTGCATACCAGCAGAAATGCGCTCACAGTGGCTTACACACGCGCACACATGCTTACACAGTTTACAATTGTCTTATTCGGGTTAACACGCATGCACACCAGTGCAAACAGTGTTACAGGTCTGCCAACAGGCTCCTACATGCTCAGTCTGCCCTACACGCGCGCACACCAGCGCAAACAGTTTTAAACATCTACCAACACGCTACCACATGCTCAGTCTGCCTTACACGTGCACACACTGCCCTACTCGCGCTTCATGGTGCGCACACGTGAGCATGCACGCCCAGCAAGAAACTTTAGTGTAAGTAACAGTGTACACCTTGCATTTCTTGACTTTCCCAGACTTATCTTGTGGCACTCCTCTTTCCCTGATCTGTGTCTGTCATCTGTCATGTTACACTGAACTTCAATGAACTGCATTTCTTTCTACCATTCCCCCCTGTGATGTCACTTATCTCTATTCCTCCCCCTTATGTATCTCTTACACTACTCAGACTGTGCTCATTTGCTATGTGACTGTGAGATTCAGTATCCTAAGCCTCATTTACATGAGATTGCCTACTAATGCTTAGTTACATGTCTTACACTCAGCTTCCCCCCTTAGCAACCACTACACGGTGGCCATGTTGTTTTTGGTCTGCTGGTCCTTGCATTGTCATTCCATGTATTGCATAAACCCCACATTTGTGGGTTTATAACCTTCATTTTTATGTTTTATACAGCGCAGCCCATTTGCACGGGGCTGCGCTGGGTTTAAACATCTCCGAAAAAAAAAATTATATTTTTATTATTTTTGCATCGGGTTACCTTGCCAATGGCAACATATTTGGCCTGACACATATGCACTCTTTATTTGGAGCTGACATGGCTCCGTTGTGAATTTTGCAGAAACGTACTCAGTTGTCAACTGAGTACATTTCTGCAGCTAAAACGTCTCTTACACGGGCTGGTTTCTGCTTTGTGGATCGCGAATATACCTCATTTGCATATCTTTCGGCTGCAAGTGAGGTATTTAGCATGTCCACGCCCAGTCCGTGTAAGAGACGTTTTAGCTGGTCTCTTACACGGAGTTTAGGGCTGTTCCTGGATCGCAAGGCTTGCATGGAGTGTTACACGTCTCTTACACTCCGTGCAAGCCTTCGTGAATCCTGCCCTAAATCTTTAATTGCCACATGAGTTCATGTTTCTCCAGAATATTCGGGATGTCTCCTTCAAGATCACTTATGACTATGCGATCCAGGATCTGGAACTTAAAACCTGTGTGTCTTTTATGAAGAGAAAGGTGTTTGGTTAGTGCATTATTTTTACATCCAGAGCGTATTTTTGACAGATGACATGAAATCCTATGCTTGAGTTTATTTACAGTCTTGCCCACATAGAATGCATCACATTCATTGCACTGTGCCCTGTAAATTACTTTTTTAGTATTACAGTTACCCCCCTGCACTAGTTTTAATGATCTTCTTTAAATAAGGGCAATAAAAGCTATCACCTTGCTGTATAAATATACAAAATGTACAATTAATTTCACATTTTTTAGTGCTTTTCTCACATGGTCTAGGTTTAAATTTAACAAAACATCTAATGTTCCTGGCCTTCCTATAAACAAATGATGGGGGTTCACCTAAGATGTTAATCAGAAAAGGGTTTCCTGTGACATTGTCCCAGTTTTCTTCAATAATATTTTTGATACTGTGATAATCCAAAGTGTATGTCAGGATGCAGCTATTTTTGCATTTGTTATTCTTTGTGGAATTACTTAACATTTTTCTGCTGGGGAGGTTAAGCGAAGGTGCTTCAGTCCTTTTCAGTTCTATAATGGGTTCCAGGATGTTTTTTAACATCTGACTTTCATAGCCTCTGACTAGAAAAGCGTTCTCTAAGTTGTTCAAGTTTCTCAAAAATGGTTCCATCTCTGTGGTAATTCAAGCTAATCTATAGTCTTGGGACTTCACTACATTATACTTGTTTTTTGTAGGATGTAGACTTTTACTGTGGAGTAATAAGTTAACCCTCGTTGGTTTTCTGAATAGATCAGTGGTGATTCTGTTATTGTTGGTGTCCTTGGAAATCTGCATATCTAAGAAAGTGGTTGAAGTACAGCTGTGGGAAGAGGTAAACTTCAGGAAGGGGGTTGTTTGCTCAAGATACAGACAGAATTACAAATGCACTCTATAAGCACCTACAAAGATGTATGGGTCATGCCATCAATGGTAAACCAGGACTCACTACTCCTACACAAGGACACCAGACTGCTGAACCCCTGCAATATACAGGC
The DNA here is from genome assembly GCF_019279795.1 of Protopterus annectens. NCBI lineage: Eukaryota > Metazoa > Chordata > Ceratodontiformes > Protopteridae > Protopterus > Protopterus annectens. Next base: position 413,877,182 of record NC_056732.1, read on the forward strand.
TATACAACTGAAGTAGGACAGTAGTCCAGAACAACAGCAAATCCCAAGACACGCAGACATCCATGAACAGTATTAGCAAGACACTTATGTTACTCATGTAATCATCCAAGTCTAACATCCACAGATAAATAGGCATGGATTCGGAAGATGACCACAAAGGCTTCTTTGGCTATGTCAAGGATCTAAGCAGTAACACACAGATTTGCACTGTGCTGGTGCAATATTGCACTGAATATACTGACCCTACTGATATCACCAACACATTTGATGATACGTTCGGTGCAAGCTTCACCCCCTACAGGGCCCACAGCAATACCCAAAATGTACAGTATCCCAGACATCTGAGACATACAGGTGGTAATGGCTCTTTCAAATGGCATGACAGAGTGTCAGTGGAGGCAGATGGTGTCCCAGACTGCATCCTGCAGACACTACAAGACAAAGTGACCCCCTGCCTAATATAGCAATTCAACATCAGCCTCTACGCAGGCTACATGGCCACTCAATGGTGCATGGCAACAGCTATTCCACTCCACCAAGGTGATGACTCAACTGACCATGGTAACTACCACCCCATAAGCCTGGTTAGCCTGATCTGCACAGCTATGGAGCGCATCCTCATGGCACTCATTAACATAGACAATGGTAACCTCCAGACACTTGACCCAACCCAGTTCAGCTTGACTGAGTGCAGATCATGCCTACTGAACCTGTTTGACATCTTACAGTCACCTAGACTTTAGGTCTGGGGTGTGGTAGTTCACACATACTATCTGGACCTTGCCAAGGGTTTTGACACCATTCCCCACTCAGGTATTATTACTACGCTCACCAGCCAGTACATATACCAATACATCACAGGTTGGTTTGCCAACAGGCTTACACACAGAACCCACATGGTAAGCTCAGCAGCCTCCAGGTCCAACTCTTGACTAGTCACAACTGGTGTCCCACAGGACTCAGTCCTGGGACCCCTACTGTTTGCCATATACTTCTCAGAGGTACAGGCTAACACAGGTTGACTACAGCAGACCGTGTTTGGGAATTACAGAAAACTGGAAGCCATAACTGACAGTCCAGCTGTCACAGACGTCCTTCAAGGGGCCTCACATAGACCAATACAGGGTGTCATAGTCATGGCCTCCAGCTAAAGGCCACATACTGCATGGTCATTCCTTTTTGGGAAACTACACACACACACATATTAACACATGAGTGGCAGACATAATTCAGATGATGTAATGGGTATGTGGGGACTACATTAGATAGTGATCTCTCCTTTGACAATCATATATGCGAAGTAGTTAGGACATCCATCTATGTAGGCCATCTGATTACTTAAGGGTTCACATCTAAACAGAATGAGGTTATTGTGCCCCTTTACTCATCACTCATCAATCACATCATCGAGTATGATAACCCATTTTGGATGTACCTCAGAAGACACATCCAACAGCTGGAAGGGCCATGAATGTACCTCGCTAAGAGGAATAATGCCCTCAGACATGTGTCCTATGCTGCCAGACTGCATAAACTCTTGTATTACTCAGTGGCATCTCGTTTACTCAGAGATGATATTTGTTGGCCAACAAAGCCATGTCCAAGTCAGGCTTAATGGATATGCTCCACCTATGGGAATCCATGTCACAGTGAGCCACACACTGTAATGAGCTACACCTTGTTACAACCATAACTGGAAGATGCTGGAGTGGCAGATTTCTGTCATGGGTACTCCCCATGCTTTGGAACTACATCCCTGATTACATTATACGGAGCCCATCACTAACACTTCGGGGAATCCTTGCAGAGTGGGTGGGGAACAGTGGATACACCCCGGGATCCTGCAATTGGCTCTGCTCCACAGAGGGACAGTTAGTTAATCAATGGGGTGGTGACAGCAGACACATTTTGGCTAGGCTTATGAATGGCCTTGGGCAGTTAGGCAAGTACCTACCTATGTACCTATGAACCGACACATGCTGATAGCTTAATTTACTGTTCAGGTATTGACTTACATTGTGCCAATGGCAGTTGTGTGTACAATTGTTGAGGGCTGCCTATGTAGGATGTACAATTTACAGGTGGTCGTGTGTGTGTGCCATCCATGTTTACTGTGTGTGCAGGTGGAGAAGGGTGTCAGTCCGTAGGTGCCTACACTGTCAGTGTGTGTGTGTTATATGTTCCCTCTTTGTCAAGGCATGGTCATACTGGGCATGCCTCCGTCTGTCTACTGGGGTTGGCACAGGGTGTTCGTGGTCTGAGTTCTCTGTGCCTGTGGGGCCCTTGGCAATGGTGGTGGGCTGTGAGGGCCTTCACCATTCTGTCACTGCTGCAGCTATTTCTGCAAGATCATATTGTGTAGCATGGCACATACTATTAAGATGTGGGCACACATGCCTGGAGAGTACTGCAAGGCTCCACCAGATTTGTACAAGCAATGGAAGCGTGATTTCAGCAACCCAAACACATGCTCTATGATGATTCTAGTTTGTGCATGTGCCTCATTATGGCGTTCTTGCATGGGTGTGTGTGCATTTCTAATGGGAGTCATCATCCATGGTTCCAGTGCATAGCCAGCATCCCCCACCAGGTGGCCATATGGGATGTCCCCCCTGGCAAATACCTGATACAGCTGTGAGGCATGCCATATGTGGGAGTCGTGATAGCTTCCAGGGCTGCCAGCACACACATCCATGATAATGCCCTGGGCATTGCACATGACCTGGCAGTTGATGGAGGGGTATCCCTTGTGGTTTATGTAGCGCCTACTCTGCTCACCTGGTGGTGACTTGATGTGTATGTGTGTGCAGTCTATTGCACCCAGTACCTCCGGGTAGTCTGCCACATGGTGGAAGAGACGTATATTGCTGGCCAACTCCTCCTGAGTTCGTGAGAAGTATATGTGCTCATTAGCATATGGTAACATGGCATCCAGGAACTGGTGGAGTACCCTGGATGCTGATGCCTGTGAAAGCCCCATGATATCCCCAGTTGGCCTTTGAAAGGTACCGGTGGCTAGTATTCGCAAGCTTACACATACCTTCATGACCACTGGGATGGGTTCCCCTCTGTTATTTCTGGCTCTGAGTCATGGCCAGCACAGCTCAACAAGTTGCTGTATGGTGTCCCTGTCCACCCTCTAATGGTCTACTACTTCCAGAACATGTAGCCCCTGGCAGGTTACCCTGGGTCGGAGCACTCTTCTCCTCATCCGGTGCCTGAGATGGTTGTCATCATAATCCTCCACACCACCTTCAGTCTCCCTCACATGCTGGTGAATCAAAGCTATGGCAGCCCCTAGCATGTACATATTAAAAGTTCCCCATCTGTATACACCAATGGTGCAGAGTGTCTGGGAATATACAAGTGTGTGTGTGAGGTGGTTTCACACTTTATACTACTGTGCTATGGATGCTGCTGTTGTAATTGGGTGCGTATGCACAATTCCAGATGCAGGGTATCTTAATTATGGGTTTTACAGCAGGTACTGCTATTGTGGGGCCTTTGGTGTTGAATTACACTTGGCTGCCGTGATTCATCTATTGCCCTTTACTTCACTTTTCAACCTGATTCCCCTCCCATTGTCAGGCATGCATCCAGCTGACGGCTTTCTTGTTTTGTACTTTCCCAACCCAGGATTGTGTTGCGAAATGTGTTATGTATCTGATCTACTGCAAGTGTGCTTTGTTCTGCTGTGACAGTTCTCTTTTCTTTGCTGCATGGCACCTCCCCTTTCCTGTTCTGCAGGTAGCTGCTAGCAGCCTTGTTAGCTGTTGTCAGTGGCCCACTGTGGGTTCCTAGGTGTTAATTACTCATTTGTACTCCAATTACCATGCTGCAGCATTTCCTTATTTTCTTGCCGTATCCTTCCTGTTTCAGCTCTGGTGCACACACACAGCTGTTTACCGGGTTTTGAGTGCATTTTCATCCACGTTCACATACACATTCAGTTATTTTGTGTGCTCTTAGCTAAGTAAAGCTATGGTTACTTCAACACACCCTTATCCTGTGGCTTTGCTTAGCAACAGGCAAACCGGATTAGCAATGCTCCAATGTGCTTACAGCTAAGGTGGCACACCCCTCTCTTGATGTCATCTTTATCTCCAGGCCACACCTTGTTTTTTTACCGTTACACTGTGAGGTATATCCTTATGCTGGCGGGGATTTTGTGATTCAGTATCACTTGTCTCATTTGCATGGCATTGACTACTAATACCAAGTTACCACGCAGAACACTGTCACAGCCCCTTAGCAACCCTTGCGCCATGGTGTGGTGTAGCATGCGTGCCATTGACTATTACGGGGAATTCATGAAATGTGTTACATTGCAGTTTTATTACATATAAATAAATTTTCATTGTGATCCAGTTTGCACACCGATGCACTGAGATTTTACTTCGCGTTAGTGTGGGCATGACATTAAATGTTCTTTTTTATATGTTTTGCATGTTTTTTATGCCAATGGCTGTATATTTAGCCATTGGCATATATTAACAGTAAAATATGTGAGTTTGGTCTGCTGTCATGGCTCCGATTTTATGTTTGAAAAAATGTAAACCGTTTTGTTTTGGTTTACATTTCTGCATGCTTACACTACGCCTGCACCTCTTCCTGAATTGCTATATACCTTCATTTGCATGCTACGCTGCTGCACATGGGGTAATTAGCATACATGTACTGGGAGCTGTGCGGCCGTGGCGTATGCAGGTAGTGCACATGGAAACAGCTCATACCCGAATCGCTCGGCAGCCGTATTTGGTGTTAGATCACTGATGCTACTCCTGTGCCTGGCGCAAGCTTCATGAATACCGGGGATAATCTTTAAGGCCTAAAGCAGGTAATTTAATTTCAGACTATTTTTCAAAGTTGTACTAAGATTAACCTCTTCTCTTCCAGTATCTTCTGTTACAATATATTCATTTCAACAGTTACAATACAGTCTGACATACAGGTATATTTATTTTCTGTCCAGCAGGACCCACTGTTGGCATTTTTTTATCACAAGCAGCTTTACAAATACATTTTCAACACACACATCTGTACAAATCAGTTTGATACACAAATGAGTATAAATCACAAAAATGGAAGTCCTTCTCGTGCAGCAAATCAAGGAAAGAGCAAGACAGTAGTTCTTACACTAAATAAATCCCTTATCCAAAGGTTTTAAAGGAAATCACCAAGCAGTGCAGGCTAAATGCAAGTTGAAGTAGAAGCTGAACGCAATTTTTATTAAACAAAGAAAAAGAGCGTTTTCGCTATAGTCGCAGCTATAGCTTCTTCAGAGGCTAATTCAAAATAGCCGCCAAAAACAGGCTTTTTAAAATCACGTACATACGTCAATTAGCTCAAATATTCAGTTAAAGAGACAAAATGTATTTAACCACAAATGCTCCGTACAGTCCACTTACCACATTGAAAAATAATAAACTTTTATATTTGAGCCAATTAAAAGAAACAATCTTTTAAAATTAAAATACAAAATAAGAAGTCCTTTAAATAAAAGAAATTGTATGAGTAATATGAGTTTATATTAGTGCAAATTCCATTAATGTAATAAAAAATACGTCGTCTATGTTAATAGACTACGTTACAAAAATCCTTCAATAAACATTACAAATGTATAGATTAATAAAAAGTTGACTTTAATGTTTTAGTGAATAGAACATTACCGGTTCTGTTCACATAAATTGTGATTTCCTAGTTTAATGGACCTTAACCATTAAAGTTATGTCCTTAAACGGGAAACCTTATGATTTAACATATACAGTGGTGAGACGTTTAACATCCAATTCACTTCCTTATGTCTAGAACAATGTGTTTAACAGTAGTATTAATAATATTAAAAATAATATTAAAAAATTACAACTAAAAATAATTTTGCCTTAAGTTAAAAGTTAGTCCTTGGTAAATTAGGAAGTTAATACCATTTTTCTATTAAGGGGTTTCATCTTCTGTAACTTCTCATTTTCAATACGCACGCTATGTTACAATACTCATTTAGCCCTGGATATGAAAAAGAGTCAGGTAATAGCTGCCATTCTAGCTCTCTATTTTCAAGTAGTAATGGAACCGGTCCTCCTCTTAATGGGCATAGAACCTGGTCAATAGCTAAAAATTGAAAACTGTGCCCTTGGTTCTTAATAATGTGCTTAGCCAGCGCGTTCTCTTTTTTCGACTTCCTTATAGCATAAAGATGCTCATATATTCTATCTCGCAATCTACGATCGGATTTACCGATGTAGAAGGCTTCACAACAGTTACATATAGCCAAGTAAACTATTGATCTAGATTCACAATTTAATTTATAGGCAATGTTATATTTCCTATTCCTAATTGAAAAGGAATTTGAGACTTTAACAAAATGGCTGTAATTGCAAGCCCCACATTGATATGAACCTTTTTACCTAGTTGTCCATTCTGATGTCTTACTTCTTTCTAGAAGGGATTTTAGATTATTCCCTCGTCTGTAAATGATCTTAGGCCTCTGACCGAGTTTATCCAACAGTTGTTCATTGTTAGAAATGAAATGCCAATTTTTAAATAATATAAACTGGATTTCCCTAGAGTTAATGTTAAATGTAGTAATAAAGCTAGTTTCAAAGCTTTTATTTGTGTCTGTGGCATCTACTATTGGGGTAACACCCATATCAAAACTATCATCACTCCCTAGAGTGTTCTGCTCAAAGACTTGAGATAGGGCGGGTTTGTGTGATAGGAGTGGGGCATAGTAACTGTTAGATCGTTTAACCATAACCTCATCTAATAACTCGTTAAACAAGTTATGAGGGTAATCCCTATTAATAAACATTCCATTCAAAGTATCGCATTCCTCAAGGAATGCTGTCTCTCTACTACACATCCTTGATGCTCGAATCAGCTGGCCCTTTATAATCACCTTCTTTTGTTTAAAGGGATGGGAACTTTTAAAATGTAAGAAAGAATTGCAATACGTTGATTTTCTATAGATGCTAGAAAAGTATTCAGACCTTGTGACATCTTTATAAAGTTTTACGTCAAGGTAATCAGTATCAATTTTGGAAAATTTAAACGTAAACCTTAAAAAGGTAGTTGTTTTATTAAGTGAGTCCACAAAATGTGATGCAGACAAACTATCACTCTTAAAAAGAATAAAGATGTCATCAAGGTATCTTGTGTAAAATTTTACATGTTCCATTCTATTTAAGTTGTTTAATATGTGGACTTTTTCCCAATAAGCCATAAACAAATTGGCAATGCTCACTCCGCAGGGAGACCCCATTGCCACCCCCTGCTTTTGCAAATAGTATTTTCCGTTGAAGCTAAAATAATTGGATGATAGTATGATGTCAAGCAGTTCAGAAATGACATCTATCTCTCTTTGGGAAGCTTTCAAATCAATTAGCATTAGTGAAATCCATTCAATGGCTTCTAAATGCGGAATAGACGTATAGAGGTCAACCACGTCGATAGTGAGGAAATTAAATGAGTTACAGTATTCGACATTGTGGATTTTCTCAAGGAAGGACCAAGAGTCCTTACATATTTCAGTTATTCCTTTCAAATATTTAGACAATATAGTTTCCACCAGTTGAGCACATGGGTATGTAAAAGAAAGACGGCTGTCGATAAGAGCTCATAGTGGTGGGTTAAACATATCCTTATGAATCTTCGGAATACCGAAGATTACTGGTGTTTTTGGCATGGAAATATCTATATAGTTAAAAGTGTCCATATCAATTCTTCCACTAATGAATAAGTCTTTAAAATAACCCCTATTCCTGGAGTAAGATGTATTCATTTAGTTTAAAGAGGATATGTTATAAGCTGACCCACTCAAAACTGATTCCATTTTGTCAATATAGGTGTGACTGTCAAAAATAACAAGTCCACCCCCTTTGTCTGGTTTAGCTACTCTAACAGGGGCTGCACATAGTTGTTCAAAAGCCAATAGTTGTTCTTCAGTAATGTTATGTTTAAAAGTGTTATTCCGAGAGTTATTAAATGACATCAAGTGCCTAAAATCAAGTTCACATACTTTTTCAAACAAAAATAGTTCAGCATGCAAAGGTGGATTGTAAGTACTAGCTAGTTTTAAACCTGAATCTTCACCATAAACTCTGTTATTAAACATGAGGTTCAAGTTTAATTTCCTTACAAAACATTTAAGGTCAATGAGAGTCTTGACCAAGTTACATCTTGAACTAGGAACAAAAGTATTGCCATATGCTAGTAGTTCTATAAGGCAAGGGGTGAAGTAAAAACTTGAAAAGTTATAGATTGTAAAATCACCCTTGAGGTTGGTTAAAATTTTTAAATCTGAGTCACCAGAAAGGCTAGAATCAGTCACAGGCATAACCATCACTTCCGGTTGTTGTTCCAGTTCTTCTTGTGGGATGGTCGGGAATTCCATTTGCCTAAAAAATGACCAGAAGAGTTTTTATGGTTTTGGTTACCCTCATTATTCTGTTGACCATTCTTAATATTGTTTGCCTTTATCCTATTGCTACGTCTAGGCGCTTCAATGGGCTGGTAATTTGAAGTTTCTTCCATGTTGTCAAAGTCACTGTCATTAGATATACAGGGTTGGTCAACTTCATTACCTCTCCCAATAGCACCACTAGCAAAATGGACATTAGGAGAAGCCTTTAATTTTGGATATGCCAAGTTGTTTTTATAACTCAGCCTATCCCTTACCAATTTTTTGTTCTTATTAAATTTAAGTTTTTCTACAAGAGAGTCAATACTCGTGAAAATCCGAGTGTAGTCATATTTGTATCTTTCAAAATGTAAATCTTGTTTCAAGGAATTGTCCAAGTCATTGACTTCTTCTATTAACTTAGTTATCTGAATATTATAATGTTTGATGATTAAGTCTAACAGTTGTAATCCTTGATTATCAAACAAAAGGGCAAGCTCATTATAAAAATTAGAATCACTGAACAATCCCGTAGGGCAAAAGTTAGAACGTAGCCCTTTGGGAATTATTTTTTCAAGTAGACATTGTTGAAAATATGAAACTTCTAATTGAAGTTTTTTAAGTTTCACCAGTTTGCCATCAAAAGTTTTTAAGTTTTCAGTAATGGAATTCACACTTACTGTGGTCATTTCCGTCCCCCTAACCGGTTGATCCTGTTGGTTACCAAAAGATAAGTTATCAGTATTGTTGATCCAAATACCCATGTTTGGAACTCCAATAAGCCCTGGAGGAACCGGTAAAGTAGTTGTAGTTAATAATGGGAAGTTCCTTTCCATTTGTGCCACATTAGGATAACCCGTATTCTGAGCAGGTGTTAATGCCCCCTGGGAACGACTTGGTTGGCCTGGAGGTAAGGAAAAAGAACTCGCTACGGGGTTTAATCCAATAGCTGGAACAGGCCCTTCCTGTGAGTTCAGAGAGATGGGCAATTGTTGAATAACAGCATTATTCCTTACGCTTGGTGAAACATTAATGCGTTTATCAAGCGCATCGAGTTTAGTAGTGATAACATCCATTCTAGAAGTCAGAGATCGAATGAGAGCTGAAAGGTCGCTTTGATCATCAGCATTGACATTGCTGTCCATTGTAAAAATCCTAGGACTTGCCGGACTTGTAGGACCGCCAGTCGCCATACTCCAAAGAAAAAACAAACAGAAGGTAAACTAGTATAAATCACAAAAATGGAAGTCCTTCTCGTGCAGCAAATTAAGGAAAGAGCAAGACAGTAGCTCTTACGCTAAATAAATCACTTATCCAAAGGTTTTAAAGGAAATCACCAAGCAGTGCACTTACCACATGGAAAAATAATAAACTTTTATATTTGAGCCAATTAAATTTACCAAGGACTAACTTTTAACTTAAGGCAAAATTATTTTTAGTTGCAATTTTTTAATATTATTTTTAATATTATTAATACTACTGTTAAACACATTGTTCTAGACATAAGGAAGTGAATTGGATGTTAAACGTCTCACCACTGTATATGTTAAATCATAAGGTTTCCCGTTTAAGGACATAACTTTAATCTATACATTTGTAATGTTTATTGAAGGATTTTTGTAACGTAGTCTATTAACATAGACGACGTATTTTTTATTACATTAATGGAATTTGCACTAATATAAACTCATATTACTCATACAATTTCTTTTATCTAAAGGACTTCTTGTTTTGGATTTTAATTTTAAAAGATTGTTTCTTTTAATTGGCTCAAATATAAAAGTTTATTATTTTTCCATGTGGTAAGTGGACTGTACGGAGCATTTGTGGTTAAATACATTTTGTCTCTTTAACTGAATATTTGAGCTAATTGATGTATGTACGTGATTTTAAAAAGCCTGTTTTTGGTGACTATTTTGAATTAGCCTCTGAAGAAGCTATAGCTGTGACTATAGCGAAAACGCTCTTTTTCTTTGTTTAATAAAAATTGCGTTCAGCTTCTACTTCAACTTGCATTTAGCCTGCACTGCTTGGTGATTTCCTTTAAAACCTTTGGATAAGTGATTTATTTAGCCTAAGAGCTACTGTCTTGCTCTTTCCTTGATTTGCTGCATGAGAAGGACTTCCATTTTTGTGATTTATACTAGTTTACTTTCTGATACACAAATGACATATAATTCTTTGCAAAACTCCAGCTATCTGTGCTGGCATATGTTACATATCCACTGCCCTACTTCTCCTGGCATAGCTGGCAATACTTCATATCATCACAACTCTCAGGCTGGAATACTGAATGAAATTCTGGCATACCTGGCCATCAAATGGGTTTTGGATGCCCTCCATTACTTTCTTATAGGGTAAACCTTCTAACTCATCATTGACCATACTGTACTTCAGGGGCTCAGCCAAACCAGGGCAGGAATTAAAGCACTTGCCGTTTGTACACTTCCCATCCATTTACATATAATGTTGCTCATCAGGATGGGCCAGCCTATGGCAATTGTGATGTCTTCTGTCAAGGATTTTCTATCATTAAATTTCTTGCTTTTGATCTAGGAGGTATGTGACCTATGCGGAGGTGAGACAATAGGATGTTTGCTCTTTTCAGTCAGTGCAGATGAGCCAACTGTTAAGCTACACTTCCTACTAGATAATCTCACAAAATTAACAATGTGCCACAATGCCACTCTGACACTGTCCTCTGATGAAACCCCAGAGAATATCTCAAACGGACTTTCACTTGCATAATTCAACATAAATGTATTCTTCTAGGTGGTTGCAGCTTTAGCTGGTTTAGTCCCTATCACATCAGACTTCAAAACTTCAAAGCTTCCTTTAACCCTTTGACCCTTCAAAACAGGTTTCTGCTTCACAAGACTCACATCTCTCTTCGTACATGACTCAGTAACTGACATAATTCATACCAAGTAACCCACTCTGTGCATTTAGTGTGATTTACTCCTAAATTGTATATCTATAAACACAATTAGGCCCTCTTTCTCACACTTCATGGCAGGAATGTCTGTACCACACTAAATCCATACTTTCTTCCAATTCATTAGTTATATGGCAGGCGCTATATCAGTGTATAACACAGTGGATATGAACTCACCTGTACAACTCTTCTGCCTATTCAGAATGTACTCTTGTTTCATTTTAATGCACAGTGATAGATCAAGAAAGTCTTTGTTATACTTTCCTCAATAAATCATAACAAAAAAATTCTTCTTGACAGATTCCATTTTGTCTCTGGAAACAAGTATTTTTGAGTTCATTATTATCAATAGTTTCATCTTACATTCTTAGAAGAACTACAGTTAAAATAGATGAATGCTTCTTTATTTGAAATAGTAAAACAATCTACCGATTAATCTCAATTCATAACAGAACAAAAGCAAGTCACTTTTAAGTTTTTCTTAGTCTACATATAATTTACTTTTCATGAGCTGCAAACATTACTACAGCTGAGGTAATTGACATTCTTTCATCCCATCAGCCTCCACTGGATACTGTCATACCATCTACAATCTGCCCTTTGTCTCTGTACACCTTTATTGTCACTGTAAATCTCAGCTGTGATTCTGTACAATTTAATCATTAGGTAAATAGTCTACTAATATTGAACATTCCTGTAGGAAAATTGTCATGATATGAAAAGTGAATTGCCTCTTTTGCTTTTATCCTGTTAAAGTTTATAGTTAATTTTTTCTGAAGTTATAAACATTGTTAAGCAAAATACTTGAAAAATAAGAGAAAATGCTGAAAGGTATGAAAAATGTCAAGTTTCTTGCATCTGCAAATATTTATTCCTATCTGGAAGGTTAAACTTCATTAGTTAAAATGTTTTGTGTGTTTCTTCTAAGTTAATAGGGGATGGGGGTGTTCCTAAAATGTATTTATTTTATTTTTTGAGGGTTTTCATTAAAGCAAAAAGTACTGAAAATGTGGCATAGGTTCAAGAGGCAATGAGACTGAACAACTGTTTAAAAGGATCAACCTGACAAGCATTAGTTTGTGCATATATGACAAAAGCTGGAAATTAAAAAAAAAACTGTTATGTATAATATGTGGGAACATTAGCTTTTTATCACAATGGCTACTCTATTTACATTATTTTGGAATGTAAATGGCCTTACAGGTATTGACAAAAAGGAAAGAGTATTGAATTATATTACAACATGTGGAATGCAAATAGTAAATAGCATTTGAAAAAATGAGCATGGGAGTTTGACAAAGAAAGGATTTCAATATGGATGTTCAGTAGAATATCAAGGATAAAGGAAAATAAGAGTAATAACACTGACTGCCATTAGCAACAGAAAAGGAAAAAAAGCCAGCAATGGCAGATTTGTGGTGCTAAGGAACTGCTGCCAAGGGAGCTTAATAGGTTTATAAATCATAGGAGGTTACTAGGCTAATGGTCCTAGGGCCTTTACAAGCCTAACCATATTATTCCCATATTCCCTAACTGACCATGGTTAGATGGTCTTTATTTGTAGGGTGAGTCTATGATTAGCACTGACTGCCCTGTCCACGAGGAACATAGGTGCCACCCCTGGGTGAATTTATGGTCTCCCATCCAATTGTCTAGGTTGTGCTTATTGTGGCTAAATAGGGTTCTTGAGAAGCTTTGCTTCACGTGAATTGGGAGTTTCCAGAAAACCGGCAATCTCTGGGAGACATAGCTGTCCCTCCAGCATGTTCTTTGGATGTCACAGGCTAGGTTTAGATCCCTGGAGTGTGTGACTGCTGTTCCATTTGATTTGTGATGTGCAGAATTTCCATTAGGTCAGAAACTGCTCTGTAGGCCAGGCACAAGTCACCTCTCAGCAGCCTGTAGGATACAGAGTACAGTGACAGGGCTTTTAGTCTTTCCATGTAGGTCATGTTTTGGAGGTCATGAATTTTATTGGTGAGAAACCTCTTTGGTCTTTCCAGCTTTTGCAGGTGTCTAGTAAGGTACATGCAAAATAGAGAGTTGTAATTTATTAGACTGATGAGGGTCGAGTACAGAGGAGTTATAACATCCTTAGTCTTGGATGTAATGCTCTTACTTATGAGATGCACAATGTAGAAAGCTTTCCTTACCACTGTGGACACATGGTGATTGATGTTTAGATTGCTATCAACCTGTGTTACCAAATCTCACACCAATGGGTTTGAGCTTAGGGGGTGCTTTCAATATTGAAATTTGCAGGGATTTCCTCTTTGCCAAAGGGGATAATAATTCACTTTTTTGAGTGTAGTTTTAGTCCATGGCTTTGTCACCAATCATTTGCCCGTGTTAGCCCCTTTTCTAATATGTTAATATCATTGGAGGACTAAATGATTGCACCCAGTTTGCAATCATCAGTGAACTTGATAAACCACAGGCCATCTACTTTCACCTGGGCTTCCAAGAAATAGATTCCAAACAATAGAGGGCCCAGCACAGATCCTTGTAGTATACCACTGATAACTGGTCTACTGGTAGAGGTGGGCTCCCCAACTTTGACAGTATGCATTTTGTCAGTGAGCCACTTGACTACTCGTCTAGTGATGTATGGGTCAATCCCCAGCTGGGAGAACTTCTTAATGCTACCTGAGTGGAGGACTGTGTCAAAAGCATTGGCCATGTCAAGATAGCGGTATTTACTGTTTTGCCTTCATCCAGGGCTTTGGAGACATTCTCAAAGAAGTCCACCAGGTTTAATAAGCATGATCTACCCTTAACAAAGTCATACTGGGTTGGGTCAAGTATTTGAAAGTTGCCTATGTTCTTGTTGATAAAGTCCATGATGATTCTTTCCATGGCCTTGCAGATAAGTCTTGTTAGGCTTATGGGTCTATAGTTTCCAAGGTCAGTTGATGGACCCCCTTTGTGCAAGGGGATTACTGTTGCTGTTTTCCACTTTGAGGGAACAAAGCCAGTGCTCAGGCTGTGGTTAAAGAAAGTGCCAATTGGTTCCACTAGGTCTTGTCTTAGATTGTTTAGTAAGCAGCCTGGGATGTTATCTGGTCCCATAGAAGCCATGTTTTTGGCCTTGGAGAGAGTGGATATGACCTATGCTTTGGAGATACTAGGTAGAGGACTGGTATCAGGTATGCTTTGGGGTATGGCTGGTGGGGACAGGGGTGTGAAGTTTGCACCACATCTGTCAGCTAGAAGGTTGGCAATTTCCTCAGGTTCAGTATGAATTGTACCATCCACAATACGTTCGGCACATAGCTGGGCATTCCCTTTTAGGTTTTGGATGTAGCTAAAAAATGTCTTATGATTATCCTTACCTAGCAATGCTAATTTAGGACTTTACAAGTTATCCGATTTGCTTGTTCAAACTGTGGAGGTTATTCTTCCTCTGCTGAGTAAGGTCCTGCTTATTCTTAGATAACAGTTTCTTTCCTTTGTTTTATAACTTGAGGTCCACCAGGGTAGCTTGTTTTTTTTCAGGAGGACCTGGTTTTGATCAAGCCAGGTACAGTCAAGTCTATACAGTTGTTTAAGTAGTTGTACAGAGCATTTGTGTACTTCTCAGCAGAGAAGCCATTGATGGCTGCATTAGCAGGGAGTTTGAAACATTTTATATTATCGCTTAGTAGGCTATAGTTTGCTTTGGAGAAATGTGTCAGTTTTTTTTTGCTCCTGTGGGAGTTTCAGGATTGATCATTATTTCAAATGAGACAGATTTATGGTCTGATCTTACCAGGGAGGGTAACATACATGGGGTAGTGTAGTGACTCCTCCCATGTTGGTGAGTACCTACTACAGGACACTTAAGCCCCTTGTGGAAGTGCAGATTAACTATTCCAGGGCATTTGTATTGACAAAATCCAGGAACCTCTGGGTGAGCATCTTTGTGCTTGTGTATGTCACCCAATTGATAGAAGTATAGTTGAAACCTTCATGACCAAAGTGTTTGGTTGTATAGTGAATGACTCTATCAGGTCCAGGTAGGCAGAGTGCTTCTCTTGGTTCATGGTGGGGGACCTGTAGCTAGCTATGATGTAGTAGGGTGTTTTACCTATAGTTAGTTGGACCTGGAGTAGCTCAAGTGAGTAGTGCTGTTTAACCAGTCTTGAGATATATTTGGTTTTAATGAAGATGGATACACCTCCACCTTTGGTTCTTTCATGCTTGTTTTGAGGTCTGAATGTGTGGAATGTATTGTAGCCTAGCATGGCTGGAGTGCTCTCTGCAACCTTGAACTATATCTCAGTGACTGCACAGATGTCAGCTCTTCTGAGGTGAGGAGTGCTTCCTGGAAGTGCAGTTCCTGTTTAGGCTCCTAACGTTAAGCAGCATAACCATGAGCTTGTTTCGAGTAGACTTTTTTATGTCAGGAATTTAGTTGTTTGGATATTACTTAAAACGGCACTATGGGGGAGGCAAGTGTCTTTGGCAGGATCTGAAAGCCTAGAGGAGACAGGTGAAGACCATCTCTGGCAAAGCAGCGTGGTCTGCCGACCACGTCTTCCCAGGCTGACAGATACTGGAACCCCCTGGATTGACACCAGAAGCCTAGCCAATTGTTGAAGTCAATTGTTTTTTGTCTATTTTGTGGCATCATCCTGGGGGAAAGTAGGATGCTACTTAGGGCTAGGGACATACCTGCCTGGGACACATAATCTGAAAGGTTAGTCATGTCTCTTCATGCAGTCCAGAGAGATAAGTATCGAGTCACTCACCCCAACATGTACTATGACAGAGTCATAATGGTAATTATTGTTGAGTGACTTGAGTGCATGACTTGACAGATCCAGGCACCTGACAGGCAGCTGACTGTGACCTTCTCCTTGTCCCTCCTGGTGAGAGGGACATCTGTATGTCTCACTATAGAGTTGCCTATAGTTGACATTTGATTTTGAGGTGTTTTGCCTTAGGGGCTTATTTGCTGAGACACTGGTGTGTGTGTTACTATATGTAGTGGATTATATTTTCTTTGTAGTGTGTGCAAGTGGTTTGCACTTGGGGGGGGGTCTCTGATCTTTTGGTAGGCTTCTATTGAGTACCTCAGCATATGTGGGTTCATGTACTGTGACCTTGTTTTGTGTGAGATGTGATGTGTGTGTGCTGACAACCTGTTTGATGTCCAGTTTGTTGTTATGTGAGAGAAATGATTCCAAATTCATAGTGTAATTACATCTCTCACATATTGCATTTGTTTGTTTTAGGAGTAAGTAGTTGTCAGTATATGTGAGGAAATTGCTACATTGCTTCAGGATGCCCATGTCAATCTAACTGGCCGGAGAAATGGTTAGAAACTGACCGCCCGTTATGGCAGGTTTTTGCATAGCTACTATTGGGGGTGGGGTGGGTGGGTTAATTTGACCAGATTTTGTTCTAGGATTAACAGAGGGGCATATTCTGTCGAAGGCTAGGGATGAAAAAATATGACAATGCTTCTCAGTGCACAACTGATTTGCCTGCAATGCAGGAGGGGAGGTTGGGATGGTTCCACTCATAGATGTTTATTGGAAAATTGTCTTTCAAGGCATTTGCATCTGTACAGGGCACCACTAAACTCTTTTGCATGGTGCGCACCTATGCACAAATGCAAAGCTTAAATACAAATGAGCATAAACACTTTTAAGCTAAACTACCAGTGGGAAAGCACACAGTGAGCTTTCCTCCAGTAATTTCCAACTCAGATGAGGCTCAGACTACACACTTGTGCCACAATGTTGCAGACAAGGCCCTCCTAATATAAGACTGCTGGAATATTGTTCAAGTGTTACAATACAGTCTAGATTCAGCAGATCTGAATCTAGTCTATGCTATGTGCTAGCTACTTAAAGCAACATAGGATCACAGGATCAGAGCAAGTTACTAGGCTTTTGACCCTGAGGCCCTTATAAGCCTAGCCAAGAGTTTAGCCCATGTTTAGACAAGTCAGCACCTGATGCCCCTGTCCAGCAGGGACATGGGTGGAATCCCAGGGATGTATTTTCTGTTTCTGTGCTTAAAAAGGCGTAAAGAGGTACTCTGCTTAACTTGGAGAGGGAGTCTATTCCACAGAAGGGGGAGTCTCTGGGACACAAATCTGTCACACCAACAAGTCCTATTGATGTCAAAGACGAGGTTGAGGCCACTCATTCAGGTTACTTGAGCGGAGCGGAGCTTGACTTGTGGATATGCAGCAGTCCCATCAAGGCGGGGTCCGAGATTGCCTTGTATGCCAGACAGAAGTCACCTCTGAGGAGTCTGTATGAAACTGAGTGGAGGGATAGGGCTTTTAGCCTATCTGTGTATGGTAGATTTTTGAGGCCCTGGATTCTCCTGGTGAGGAACCTCTGTGGTCTCTCCAGCTGCTGGATGTGCTTTGCGAGGTACATGCTGAATGGTGCATTGTACTCATTAATGGGCCTTATAAGGGAAGAATACAGGGATGTTATGACCTCCTTGTCCCTAGATGAGATACCCTTACTTATGAGGTGGGCCATGTAGAAAGCTTTCCGTACAATGGAAGCAACATGGTGGTCAAAATCAGGTTGCTATCAACCCGGGTGGCCAAATCCCTCATGACTGATTGCGTGCGTAGGACATTGTTATTAATGTGATAATTTGTGGGAACATCACTCTCTCTAAAGTGGATAATGATGCATTTTTTGATATTCAGCTTGAAGCCATGTTTCTGGCACCAGTCATTTGTTTAGGTGAGACCCTCTTGGAGGATGTTCAAATCGCTAGGGGAATTGATGACAGTACCCAGCTTGCAGTCATCTGCAAACTTGGTCAGCCATAGCCAACTGGTTTTGGCCTGCATGTCAGAAAAGTATATCCCAAATAACAGAGGCCCCAAGACTGAACCCTGGGGTACGCCACTCATTACGGGTCTACTGCTTGAGGTGGCTTCCCCTATTTTGACTAGGTGGGTTCTATCAGTGAGCCAGTTAGCTTCCCATCTGGCAACATATGAATTGATGCTTAGTTGAGAGAGTTTATCTATTATGCCCGAGTGGGGAATAGTGCCAAAGGCTTTGGCCAGGTAAGGTAGGTGGTGTGCACTGTCTTCCCCTTGTCATTGGCTTTGGTGACTGTCTTAAAGAAGATGACCAAATGTAGCAGACATGACCTCCCCTTGATAAAGACAAACTGTGTGGGATTAAGCTTTTGGAGGTTGCCAATGTTCTTGTTAATGAGGTCCATGATAATCCATTCCATGGCCTTGCAGATCAGGCTAGTTAGGTTGATGCATCTATAATTTCCTGGATTGGTGGACACTCCATGTTTGTGCAATGGGATGACAGTGGCTGTCCTCCACTCATCTGGGGAAAAGCTGGTAGTCAGGCTTTGGTTGAATATGGTGTCTAATGGTGCTGCACGTTCCTGCCTAAGTCATGTAGGATGCAGCCTGGGATATTATCGGGTCCCATGGAGGCTGTATTTCTTGCCTTTGAGAGAGCAGTGATGACCTGATCCCTAGATATAAGAGGAAGGGGGAAGGTACTCGGAATGTCCTGATTTACCGATGGGGGACAGAGGGGTGAAGTTTTCACTGAATCTGTCAGCCAGCAAGGTTGCTATATTTATGGCTTTTATATATGTGGTGTCCTTGACCACCAGTTCTTAACAGATCTGGGTACTTCCTTTGAGACTGCGGACATATGTGAAGAAGGCCTTATGATTGACTGTAGTAGATGTGGCCAACTTGGGCTTGAAGTTTGTTTTGGAGGATTTCAATAGTGCTCTTATTTGCTTGTTCAAGCTAAGGAGAGATTACTTCCAATTGGGCACCTGCTCCTTCTTGGTCCTGGACAGCAATTTTTTCCTTTTGTTATAGAGTTTATTTATTGCAGATGTCCACCAGACAGGTTTACTCTTCCTTGCAGAAGATGATTTAGTCCTGTCGGGTATTCCTAATTCCATGCATCTGTATAAATGCTCTTATAGTGCTTTGCTATAGTTTTGGATACTGATGCCAGTTCCTGGGGGGGGGGGGGGGGGGGCTGTGAAGCTGTTTATACCATCTCTCAGGAGTCTGTAATCAGCTTTGGAGAAGTTTTTTTGTTTGATCCTAACAGAACAGCTTTTTTAAGTGCAACAAATACAGTATAAGTCAGCAAAATGAGGCAGCAAAATGATAAAATACAGTCAACAAAGTGCAAAGGAAAATCAAAAAGTACTTTTTTTTTATTTTAGCAGCGGATGCTTCAGCATCTCTGGCAAAAGTTGCCAAACATTGAGCAGCTCTGGTTAAAAGTGAGCAAACCCATGCAAATGTGAGGTTTAAATACAAATGAGAATAAACACATTTAAGCTATACTGCCAATGGGAAAGCACACATTGAGCTTAGCTCCAGTAACCTCCAACTCAGATGAGGCTCAAACTACACACTTCTGCCACAAGGGTGCAGACAGGGCCCTCCTAATGTAAGATGGCTGGAATAGTGCTCACGTGTTACAGTACTGTATAGATTTAGGAGATATGCATTTAGTCTATGCTATGTGCTAGCTACTTAAAGCAACAGAAAAGTTTTTTAAGGTGCAGAAAATATAATAAAAAATAGCAGAATGTGGCAGAAAAATGATAAAATACAGTCAGCAAAGAGTTAAGGAAACTCAAAAAGTACTTTTTTAGCAGTGGGTGTTTTGGATTTCAGTAGAATCTTTCCAAACTTCTGGCAAAAGTCACCACACATTGAGCAGCTCCTATTAAAAGTCTGCAAACCCACACAAATGCGAGGCTTAAATACAAATGAGAATAAACACTTTTAAGCTGTACTACCAATGGGAAAGCACACAATGAGCTTTCCTCCAGTAATTTCCAGCTCAGATGAGGGTCAAACTACACACTTTTGCCACAAGGCTGCAGACAGGGAGGGCCCTTCTAATGTAAGATGGCTGGAATAGTGATCAAGTGTTACAACACTGTCTAGATTCAGCAGATGTGAATCTAGTCTATGCTATGTGCTAGCTACTTAAAATAGAAATAATGTCCCTGTGTTCCTTCTGTCACCAGGAGAAAACAGAAGCACTAATCTTAAGATGACTACTGAAAAGCAGAATGTGGGCTCTCCAATAATTGGTGGACTTGCAGTAGATATTTCAGATTTTAAAGGTTAGATGAAAAAAACTGGGTTAATATCCTAAGCTAAGCAATGCAGTGTGCACTAAGCAGTTAGATATCAAAGAGGGAGTAACTTAAGCTTTAGCTGTCTAAGTGTAGAGTCACTAATTTTAAAAGAGCAAGACAGGTTGAATGGGGATGGGCACTTTGTATTCTAATTCTATGGAATACAGTGGGATGGCTAATAAATGGGAGTGATTTCACAAAATGATAATTTTGTGCTTACTCACAACAGCCAATGAGGGAAGGAGACATGTGGTCAAATTAACATAAGGGGCAGGCAACTTGAAAGACAGCTGAGTTTAAGAACACAGCAGCACCAGGGTGGGAAGGTGGGAAAAATTATGTGTGCCTCACAAGAGACAGAGCTATGGTCTCTTTCGTAGTTTTAATATGCAGTTAAAAGTAGAATACAAATAAAACACAGTGTATAGAAAACAAATCTCAATACATGAAATAGAAGAAGGCAATAAAGTAATACAAAATACAAGGAAGCAAAAGCCAACTAACCTTTCCCTCACAGCAAGTTGTGGCAGAGTCTAGGTGAGCTTCTCCAGTTTTGGTAGAAATAATCAGCTTTCAGGAGGGAATATTACTTATACGTGAGGATTAGAACTTGATTTGCAGCAGTGGGGATATATTGAGGAGACCCAGAAAGGAAAATATAACACACAAGGGTAGATTTCTGAAGATATTTATGAAAATTGTTTGTATGGAAGATGTGAATTGAGTAGTAAGAACATGGACGGAATTAGAATATTATTGCCTGGGGTACAGTAACTGGGATAGACTGGATAGAAATTATATTTCACAGGAGAATGTGAATTTAATTGGAAGCTTTGACACATATCCAAATGCAGGGTAATGAAGTGAAAATGAGAAACTGGTACTTTCCCATCTACCTATTATAAAAAGAGGAATTGAAGAAATGGGTAGTGGAAATTATTCAAGAGTTATTAGGGAGGACAGAAATTTCTTTAGAAGAGATAGTCAGTGAGTGGGATAAGATTAATAATATTGTTTAAAAATATGGTAGAAAAACAGAGTTATGGTTAAGAAGTTATCAGAATTATTTAGAGGAGCTGACAAAGGTTAAAGTACTACTGAATAAGAGGAATCTCACATAACAAGAAGAGGAGGAACTGCAGAGTGCCAAAGAGAAAATAAGGGAGTGTTTTGAATAATATTTATGGATTTAGAAATATTGCCTTTAAGCAACTATTTTTGATAACAAAGCACAAAAAAACTTTTAGCACAGTGACCTAGACAACATAAAGTAGAAAATGTTGTCACCAAAGTTAGGGAGCCTATGGCAAGAAAAATAACCAGAGAGCCTATACAGGTATCAATGATATCTCAGAAATGTTATGAAAATTTGTATAAAGCAGAGGAATGTGGAAATTAGGAAAGTGCGCAAATGGAAATATTTACGAAATGAATAATTATGCAAAGGTTAAAGGAAGCTGAAGCTCAACAACTAATAGTTATGATGGGAGGAGATGAGATACAGATAGTGATGTACAATCACCTGCAGGGAAGTCTCCATTAACAGATGATATTCCTGTAGAAGTATGGAAGTTAGGAGGGAAGAAAGTGATAAAGATCTGGAAGGTTTTGATTAACAGTATTTTAAAAGGAGGGGAAGCACCAGCATACTTGATCAAAGTCGGGGTGGCTACATTACCCAAAGATGGTAAAGGGTCATCAGACACAGGTTCAGATAGACCCATTGCAATTGTGAGCCATTATTATAAAGTGTTTATGCCTATACAAGATACAAGAATGGCAAAGGTGTTCCAGAATGTATAGATATGGATTAACCCTTTTTTAATTTCTCCAAATCTTTTGGGTTTCTAATAGAATGATGGGAATAGACTCCCATTCCTAAGTCAAAGTAAGATTAAAGTTCATAAAATTAATATTGTTTCAATCTTTGATGTCAGCCAGAAGTGCTCTATGCAGCACCAGAAATGTGCCCAGTAATGACTGCTACTGCAATTAATACGGAGTTACATGTATTGGTAACATATCTAAATATGATTGTAGATTCATTTTTATAAGACCCATTGCTCATATTCTATTGGAACTGTCTGGGTATCTTTCTTCCATATTGCTCTCATTTCTGCCTGCAAATCCTGATATTTTATGACTTTGTGTCTCTCTGTACGCAAGACACCATAGTCACTGGGTGTGGCGATTTCAATGATCAATGCTCCTTTTGTCTTCTTTTCATGGACCACTATATCTGGTTTTCTAGCAACTATCTTTTGAACTGTTGGTAATGGGTGATCCCATGTGATGTAGATGTCATCATTTTCTATGATGCTTTGTGGTTCATGTTTCCAGTGTTTTTTAGACACTTTAATACCATAATGTTTACACAACCCCAGTGCAACTGTCTTGCCACATTATTATGCCTTTCAGTATACAGTCCTTCTGCCATTATCTCATAATTAATAATGAGATGTGCAACTGTTTCCAATTCTGCTTTACAAAACCTACATTTGTCTGTTTCTCCCACATGATCAATGAATTTTGTAAACCAATGTGTACAAAGCCAACTCTTTGGCTGCCAATATTAACCTTTCATCTCTTGCTTCGAATTCACCTCCCCTTAACCATTCCTGCATTTAGTCCTGATCAACATGAGCTTTGTCCAGAAGTTTTCTATACTTGTAGCTATATTTATGCATTTTGCACATTTCTTGCCATCTCATCTGGTCCTTCACCTTATATTCTTGCCTTTGTTTTCTGGCACATTCAGTTGCTGCCTAATTTTTATCTTCTGGTTTGATCTCCATTCCTGCTTGACGCCAATATGCTTCTGCTATACTAAGCAGGGAGGTCATCTTAGATTTATTTTCCTCATGTTTGAAAACTTTCACAACATTTGGGTTCTGAGAGGTCAGCAGATATGCATGCAGTTCCACGATTGCAGATTTATATATGTAATCAATTTCAAGAAGGCCCATCCCTCCTTCAGAACGGGCAATATATAATCTTGGTATGCACTGATTTTTATAAATCATTTGGTGAGCATGAAGCATCCTTTTTGTTTTCATGTCTCATCTGTCCAACACTTTTTAGGGTCAGTCAGTCACTCCAAACGTGTCAGTTAGGACAGGAAGAGCAAATTGATTTATAGCTTGAATTTTGTTCCTAGATGTCAACGCTGTTTTCAGGATTAATTTAAGTCTTCTAAAGTATTCCTTACTAAATTTTATTTTCATTTGTTCATGTTTTATTGTTGATCCTTCATCAATTCCCAAATATTTATACACTCCCTCTTGCTCAAGTTCTTTTATATCACATTCTTGTCCCAAACTGATGTTTTCTTGGTGCTGCAGTTTTCTTGCTTTAAAGGTTGCTTTTGCACATTTATCAAGACCAAATGACATTCTTATATCATTTGAAAAAGTTTTGACAACTTGCAGTTGTGCTTTCAGTTCCTCATCTGATGAGCTATACAGTTTTAAATCATTGACAAAGAGAATATGAGAAGTCTTTACACTTTGTTGTTTTCTAGGAGCCAAATTATAGCCATGGTCTAAGCTGTTAAGTAGACAGCCTAATGGGTTAAGGGCAAGGCAGAATAGCAGCAGTGACAGAGAGTCACCCTGGAATGCCCCCTTTAAATTTTTATTCCTGGAATAATAATTTATCCTTTATCATGGCTTAATTGCAAACTTGTCTGCCACTGTTTCATGGTCACTGTAATGTAGTTGATCAGTGTAGAGTGTATCTTATACATTTTTAAGCACTCTTTTATCCATGAATGTGGGATACTATCAAATGATTTTTTTGTAGTCAATGCATGCCGTACTTAGATTCTTCCTCTTTTTAGAGTTTTCCACTATGATAGATGTTAATACTTTTAACCAGAAGTTAGGTACTGCAACTGGGCCTGGGGTTTCCAGTTGGAGGCTTTTCTTAACTTTGTTTCAATCTCTCTGGATGTTACTTCACCCCATTTCATATCTTGTACCTTTAAACTTCTTATTCTTTCTTTTACTTCTATCCATTTAACATCTTTGTTATTGATCTTCGTAAACACTTCTCTAAAATGTATCTATTTTTTCTTTTTCTGGCAGTCTTTCAATTCATTTTACCTTGTTTTCCAATTCTCTATAAAACCCTTTTTTGGGTAATCACTAAATTGCTTATTTTGTACTTTTACTTTATATTTATCTGCACACCTTCTAAGTTTTTCTACCTGTGCTGAGATTTTTAGATTTTATTTGTGATAGTGCATGATAGATCCTGGTCTGTTTAAATACTGAGCATTTATTTTATTACGTCTATCTTTCTGAGTATTTTTGTTGGTCTCTTCCCTCTTCTATATTCTTCTAACAGTGACATTTCTTGTCTTAATTGCTTTATAGATTTCTCTATTCGATACTTCCATGCTGGTATTTGATTTCTCCCCTTCCTTTCCCCTCACTACTCTGTGTTCTTGTGGTAGAACTTTATCAATTGTTAATTTAGCTGCACCATAATATATCCTGTTTACTTGTGTTATATTGCATGGATCCCTATGGACAGTCCTAATTGCTGTGTTCATTTGTTTTATCAGACTTCTGACTTTTTGGGTTTTATTGACCTTCTGCAGTCTATTTCTTTCATTGATCTTAATATATCTATCTATGTGCATTAAATCAAACAAGTCCTCTCTTACCTTATTTTCTTCTAAACTGAGGCACATTTTTTGTTTTCCATTTCCTGTGGGCATTCTATAGAAAGTTCTATGGCATCTTTCTGTGGCACCTTCTCTTCAATTTCATCCTGTGCCATCCGTTGTTCTGTCATATGGGAACTCACTGGCCTATCACTCCTCAACATTGACTGCATCAGAGTTTCCACAGTGTCATGCTCCTTCCCTTGCTGTCCAGCTTCAAGTGAATGTTTATACTGGTTTCCTGTGGAAAGCTCCAAAATATCTTCATATGGCACCTGACTAATTACTTCCTGTTCCACTGGTTTCCCCTTAATTTAGATATCCATTGCTCTATCCTGTTGTGATACTTTCTGAATTAAATTTTCTACACCAAATCCTTCACTTTACAGGTACTCCATAACCTCAAGTTTCTATTTCTTTAACCTCTCCATTACTAATCTCTTTTTCTATCTTTCCTCTGTGTCTTCTTATTTTTTGTGTTGTAAAGTTTTCCATGTCCTGATTTCTTTGCATGTATTTCTCTTCAAATATCTTTGGTGCTCTCTTTTTGTTTTGATTAGTTTTGCTTTCTCCTTTGCATAAATATTACACCATATTAAATCTCTTTTTCTTTCCCATGTCCATATTTCTTCTTCAGATGTCTCTTGATATTCCTGCTACACCTTGCTTTGGGGACTCAATCCATCATGCTGTGATATAAACTGTGTTAGAACTTCTATACCAAATCCTTCACTTTGCAGGCAGTCCATAACTTCAACTTCTGTTTTTTTTTAACTTCTGCTTTACTAATCTTCTTTTCTACATACCCTCTTTGTGATGTTATTTTTTTGTGAAATTTTCCATATCTGGATGCCTTTGCCTGCATTTCTCTTTGAATATCTTTGGGGCTGCCTTCTTTATATTGATTAATTTGGCTTGTTCCTTTGCATAAATATTGCACTATATCAAACTCTCTTTTTTTCCCATGTCCATATTTCTTTTTTATACTTTTCAAAAATCTCTAGGTTTTGTAGTTTATATTTTTACACTTCCTCAGGTGCTTCTTTTTCCAAACAGATCACATTTTCTTGATCTATATACTGTTTTTCACAAATCTGTTATATTAATGAATACATATTTTTATTTGAAGCTTCTGACAGTTTTTCTTGTAGAAGTATTTTTCTTTCCTCTAATTTCTCTCTTAATCATTTTGTATATCTTGTGTCTGGAAATTCTGGGCTTTTAGCATAATGGTAACAATACATAATTTCTTAGTTATCCTCAATAGTCCACTTTATTGTCTTTATGGCTCTTCTTTGGCCTATCAGTTTTTGTGATTTTTGTGGACTACTACTTCCTTCTCCAACAGGGGGGCCATCCTCTCCCTGGGTTCATATTTTATGGATTCTACACTGTCATCTTTTCCAGTCCTGGCACCAGTGAGCCTACCAGGATTGGGCACTTTTTTATCCTGGGTCTTGTGCACCCAGCTATCTTTTTAAATTTTTGACATGTTCTGTCCATGATAAATGCTATATAAATACAGTCTATATATCAGTGTCATCTTGGTGAGATTTTGTGAAAAATAGGGTCTACCTCTTCTTACCCTCTTTCTTTACATAATGAACTCTGAGGTCACTGTACCCTTGAAGAAAGGGGTTGGAGATTTACCCTGCAGAACTCTCTCATAAGAAAACAGTGTTTTTTAACACTCATGAATTACAAGAGTTAGCGATTGCAACAAGTCTCTCCTACTCTTTAGCTTAATGCTATCCAAGTAATTTCATATGTGGCCATATTTGTGAGTGTAGGTGCACTAGCACATTTCCATTGAAAGAAAATGTCACTTCTGTTAGTAGTACAGCATGGGTGGGGGTGAAAGAGAAAACTGCCTTGGGCACAAAGCATTAGGGAGAGTGAACAAGAGTTCTTGTATCTTTTTTTTTCTGTACCAAAATGCCAATACAGAAAGAAACTTCAGCACTCTGTATAACAAGCCAGTATTGTCTTGCTACAGTTTAAACAAAGCAGAATTTATTATTTTTTATTGGTTTATGGGTGATTATTAGATTAATGACTCAGGAGGGCATTTGTAAACCTAATCATGCTTCCCAAATGCATCTGACAAGTTTTGGTACTCTAAGATTATTTTAAGGAGTATATATAGGCCTGGGTAGGGGTATGGGTGATCAGTCATTTACAGGCTGCCTCTAATACAGACAAAGGTGCCAAACTAAGGGTAAATTTCTGATGCCCCATCCACTGGTCTGAGTTAATCTTGAATTGGGTTAGGGAAGTACACTGCTTCACATGGATGGGAAGCCTGGCCCAGAGAAGGAGTAGAATCTATGACATACACCTGCCCCTCCAGCATGTCCTATTTATGTTGCCAGTAAGGTTTAGGTCCCAAGATCAGGTAATTCTGATGCTATTAATTTTGCAGATGTGCAGCAGGTCCATCTGAGCTGGCTCAGAGGATGTTTTGTAAGGCATGTATAGATCACCTCTCAGCAGTCTGTAGGAGACCAAGCACAAGCATAAGGCTTTGAGGCAGTCTGTGCAGGACATGTTGTTTATGCGCTGTATTCTTTTAGTGAGGAACCTGTGTGGATGCTCCAGTTGTTACAGGGTGTTGTACTCAGTGATCAGTCTGCTGAGGGCTGAGTACAGAAGAACTATGACATCCTTGACCTAGATGCCCTACCTTTGCTTATAAGTTGTGCAACATAGAATGATTTCCTTACTACTGTAGACACATGATGGTCAAAGGCCAGGTCACTGTCTACATACATTCCCAAATCTCTGACAACTGGGTCTACTGTTAGGATTGTATTATCAATGTTGTAGTTTTCATGGGTAGCCATCTTCCCAAAGGATACTAGTATGCATTTCTTGGCACTGAGTTTTAGACCATGGCTCAGGCACCAGAGAAACAGATGTCAAAAAGGAGTGGCCCCAGCACTGAACCTTGAGGGACTCTGCTAGTGACTGGCCTTTTTGTGGAGGTAGATTCCCCTATCCTTATCTCTTAGATTGCATCTTTGAGCCAGCTGGCTATACAGTCCAGCTGGATATACAGTAGGTGACATTGGGTTTTCTACCTAACTTCATGAGTTTGCCTATAATATTCTAGTAAGGCATTGTGTCATATGCTTTGGCCAGGTCAGTGTAGGCACTAGGTAGTATGAACCATTTTGCCCTCATCCATTATTTTGGTGACCATCTCGAAGAAGTCCACGAGGTTGAGTAGGCATGACCTGCCCTTGAGGAAACCTACCTAGGAAGGATCCATTATCTGAAGAATTCTTATGTCATTGTTTATCATTTCCATGATAATTCTTTCCATGGCTTTGCATATGAGACTAGTCAGACTTATGGGTCTGTAGTTAACTTGGTTTGTAGATGGGCCACCCTTGTGCAGAGGGATGACAGTTGCAGTCCTCCATTTGCTTGGCATGAAACCTGCCTGGAGGATATAGTTAAATAATGATTCTAGTGGTTATGATAGGCCATGTTTCATGCTATTAAGGAAGCATCCTAGGATATTATCTGGGCACATCAATACAGTGTTTTTGGCCATGGAGAGTGCATTGAAGACCTGTTCTCATGGTATAGCTAGGGGAGTTATGATTCAAGGTATTGTGGGTGCAGAGAGGCAATATTGGAGCTACATTTGTTGATCAGTTGATTTGCAATATATTCTGGTGCAGTATAGGGGCCACTCCATTTACTATTAGTTCGGCACATTGTTGTTTATTGCCTTTGAGGTCGCGGACATAGCTGAAGAATGTTTTGCAATTGTCCTTGACCTGGGAAGCTATTTTTACCTCAAATTTGGCTTTGGTAGACTTCATTCACCCCTGAATTGCTTGTTTATATTGAAGAGAGAGTTTTTATCTTGCTGAGCATTGCACTTCCTAATTTTTTCCATGATTTTCAACTTTTTGTTACACGGCCTATTGATGGTGAGTTTCTACCAGGATTGCTTGTTTTCTGAGATTGTTCTATGCTTATTCCTGGTAGGTACAGTTGTTAAAATGCAACTGTTAACATGATTGTACAGGATTTTCATACAGAGTTCTGCATAGTCAATGGAGTTCTCAGGGTTTAAGGGGGTCTTGAAATTTTGCTAGGGTGTCACTTAATAATAGGAAATTTACCTGAGAGTTGTTGTTGCTGTTGTTGTTGCTGTGTCTTTCGGCTTTTCCCAGTTAGGGGTCACCACAGTGGAACTCCGGTCCGCTAATGATTGGCAGTAATTTTTTATGTGCCGAGTTGCCAGCTCTGGCGCACAACCTTCAACAAAGATACGCCCATTCACGCATGTCTCCAGACAGAAGACGCTCTAGCTGAGAATTGAATGGGACGACGTCTTACTGTCAGGCAACAGCGCTACCACAGCACCACCACCGCATTTCAGGAAATTTACCTGAGAGTAATTACTAAAAGTTTCAAGGTTAGCTGGAGTCCCAGGTTTTACTTTTACTTCAAAGGAGATAGCTTTATGGTCCATCTTAACAAGTGAGAGCATTACAGTGTAGGGAAGAGCAATGTTTTTCCATGTTTGTGAGGACCAGTTCTAGGATGTTAGTAACCCTACTGGGCATACATACTAGCTGTTTCAGGGTGTTTGTCTATGCAAAGTCCATGAAACTCTTGGCCTTCATATTTGGAGTCATGTACGATTTCAAGCTTATTGTGGGGTAGTTAACATCACCCATGAATATGGTATTAGGTTGAATAGGGTATGTTTCCAATGTGTTTAAGTATTTATAATGAGTTTTCTGAGTCATAGAGGTGGACCTATATCTTATAAAGATATGGTGCGGGACTTTGCCTATGGCAATTTGGATGTGGAGAAGCTCAAGCACATCATAAAGTTTTACAAACCTTTAGGTGGGTTTGTTTTTGATGTAAATTGAGACACCTTCACCTTTTGTCCCTTCCTGTGCAGTAGCTGATCTAAAGTGTGGAAAGCATTACAACCTTGCACTGCTTTGGTGCTCTGCTTGGGTTAAACCATATACAGCAATTGCACAGACCTCTAAACTGACCACAGTGAGGAGAATTTGTAAGCAGTAGAGTCTCTCTTTTTTGTTTCTTTTATCTTGCTCTTAATTGAAGAACTGAAGGACTGGGGGTGGTGGGGGCATGGATTTGGCTGCTGTAGATAGCCAATGGGTACAAATGTACCAAACAGCTTTTTGCAGTAAGCCAACGTCTTTGAAAAGCTGAGATGCTTGGGAACTATTTTTTGGGGACCAGCAGCATGCCCTAGATGAGTCAAATATGGTTCTGACTTTTATAGAGAATATTTACATTTCATCAAATGCTAACTCAAAACATGTACATTTTGGATATGTATAGCATTTCTCTTCTTGAATACAAGTCATATACCTACTGCTTACAGAAAATGAATATGATGCAGTTTGGCAGACTGCGACAGTGAAATGATGCGGTAAGGTTTATTTAATATCAACATGTAGGAGGCAATAACAACATCTCCCTTTAATAACTGCTGGTCTAGCCTTGTACGCAAATTCTGTTTTCAAAATCTGGAATTCTATCTCTGCCACCATCAGATAACAAACCAATCTACCCAGATTAAAAAAATATCTAAAACAGCATTTTAACACACTTGGTTGTTTTCTTGCACGCTTCCTCAGGCTAGAGTACCTGGCCATTACACATATTACCCATATATACCTCAACAAATCAAATTCTCAAAGTAAATTTCCTTCTGTGTACTATCCCTCTGCCTTTACTGCTGCTTCTGCTGTTCCTGTTCACCACCTGACAAGGGGTTATGTATGACTTCCAGTTTCCCTCCAGCAAAATTCCAACTCATACTCACTATCTTCTACATCTACCTCAGTTTCACTACAACCTTTTT
The DNA here is from genome assembly GCF_019279795.1 of Protopterus annectens. NCBI lineage: Eukaryota > Metazoa > Chordata > Ceratodontiformes > Protopteridae > Protopterus > Protopterus annectens. The sequence continues at coordinate 413,908,170 of NC_056732.1, forward strand.
CTCTATATCTTGTAACAAATATACACAATATTCACATTTCCTTACCTCCTCTCTGCTTTCTACTCATATCTCCCATGCTACCTCTCTCTGATTTTTCCTACCCATAAATGTAAATGTTTTAAACCTTACTGTATATGTAAAATTGACTCGTATTAATAGGCAATGACACTACATTTTACTGAGTACAGATTTTTTTCTAGTATAGCTACTTTTCATTAATTGTATGTCCATATTCATTCTTCTCTATTGTATAAAATGGCCTATTTTATTACTGGAGTTTTCTCCACAGGCCTCCACTGAAAAGGCACTACCACAGCTCAGTTTGACTACTCTGGTCAACAAAAGCAAGCAATAAAAAATAAATCAATTATAGTTGCTAAAAATGTTTGCAGGAAGTTATCCTTGCTCCATCAGGTACATACTATACTAAAGAACTCCATTCCATCCTTCATGATTCTAAATGCAGTTCACTGAAAATGATTGGGACATTTTTGCCATCAGTATAGGAAGTTTTTTTGATGGTAGCATCTTTTCAGTTCTACAAAAACACGAGCGGCACGCACACACACACACACACACACACACACACACACACACACACACACACACACACACACACACACACACATATGCGTGCACACACACGTGTGTATATATATATTAATATTTTTTATTTTGATGTCATGCCAATTCAGGACAAATGTACAGATATAGTCTACACTACATTCTGCAGCATAAATAGTAGTGGTATACTCTCCTCTTAAAGAAACAAAAAAGGATATAACTTAAACGTCTGTGGCAGTAAGTAACTGAGCCATCCAGCATTCAGTATCTCCATCTAGGGGCAAAATCTCAATCACTTTTTACTTGAACCTTCAGGTATATACTAAACTTTAAACCAACACACACCAAAACCAAATAAAACAAAGCCAAAGGATGACTAAGGAAAGGAAAGAAAGCCAAAATCAGTGTTTACGCATTTCGTCCACTTTTAATCACCATGAACTTCTTCAGAAATACCATCCCAAACTTTTTAACCCTATTAAATATCTACAAACATTGTTACATGTGACTTGAATAGCCAATACAAATGTTAAAACACTTAATTTAAATACATCAAATAAAAAGAACTCAGCCTTTCCCAATTAAAATAAAAAATAGTGTGTATAATGTATTTTTACTTACAAATACATATATATTGAAGGCTGAATATAAAATGTATTATCACAACCTTTGTGCTTGTAAAAAGCACTTTATATTTATAGCATCATTTAAACCAGGAGGCTGGTCGGCATTAAGCATGATCTGCCACAAGGTTTCCTTACATTCTAATTTAACTTTAACATTTCCAGAGAACAAGTCATCATTAACTTTTTCTAATACACAAAATGTGAACTTTTTAAAATCTGAACAAATGACAGCATGTTTGGCTAGTGTATTAGACATATCTTTCTTTCTTATTGCTAGAGTGTGTTTATTTTATTTACATTTGTTTACCGGGCTAGTCCAACTGGATACATGTCCATTTTCAGTGGAGACCCGAGGAGAAAAGCTCCACTACAATACTACTAACAAGATTAAAAATTTTAGCAAAATATCAAAAATTCAAGATATTAGATTATACAAGAAATATGCAAAAAAAATACACAGAACTGTAAGCCTATGTTCTACTACAATACTTCTAAACAGGTAAAAATATACAGAAAAAAACATAGAATTGCAACACTCCAACAGGATGTGTAGTCATCTGAATACAGAATAGTGTAGTACTAGAGAATATAGGAGTTATGAACATTGTTTACTCTAAAAGCAATTTCATTAGAGGTTGAGAAATTAAGATATATGTCATTTAGTAGAGGGAGTATCAGAATCAAGTGTGGTGATGAAAATCTAGTAGTCTAGATTTATTAAGTAAGAAGGAATGTTAATAAATCAAATAAATGAGAATAAAGGAAATGAAGATTAAGATGATTAGTCAGGCTTATTGATGAAGATGATTAGTCAGAGTTATTACACGAGCAGAGCCAGTGGTTAGATAGGAAGAGTTTTAGGTTAGTTTTAAATAGTGGGAGTGATGTTAGGGTTGTGAGGTGTTGAGGTAGTTGATTCCAAATTTTTCCAACTGAGTTGGAAAATATAGGGTCACCTGCTAAGTTATTAGATAAGGAGGTATGAATCAATACTTTGTTAGAGGAGCGTAGGTTCCTCAGACTGGTGTAAGGTTTTATGAGGGTAGAGAGCATTGGAGTGTTGTCAGGGTGATAAAGGGCATTGTGTGCAATGGTGAGTTGGTTAAGCTGAATAAGGTGGGGTAGTTCAAGCCAGCCTAGTTTTTTTAGATTGTGACAGTGATGAGTCCTATATGGAGAGTTAGTGACATATCTGGCAATACTATTATATGCTATTGCTAGTTTGTTCAGATTAAACTTAGAAAGATTAGTAAATATAAGGGAGGCATATAATAGGGTAGAAATTAAGTGGGTTCTAGCTATAGTAGTTCTGGCTTCAGGAGTTAAGAAGGATTTGATTCTATAGAGAGAGCCAAGTTTTCTATTAGTAGATTTTATTATAGCGTTAATGTGAGTGTCAAATTTTAGTTGATTATCAATTGTAATGCCTAAGAGTTTGGTATTCTGGTCTGGAGAGATAAGGGTACCATTACTAGATATAAGAGTAAAATTAGGGGAGGGAGACAAGTGAGTAGGTGTAAAAAGCAAGAGTTTTGTTTTTTGGGGGTTAAGGAGGAGACAGTGATTTGAGAACCATTGTTCTATTGTCGAGAAGGTTTTTTGTGTGAGGGAATGAAGTTCTGACTGTGTTGAGGCTGAGCAAATGATAGTAGTTTCATCTGCATATTGAATACAAGTTGATAGAGAAGTGGTTAGATGAAGGTCATTTATAAAAATGGAGAACAGTAGAGGACCTAAGATAGAGCCTAGAGGGACACCTATAGAGGTGGGGAGGAGATCAGTGAGATGGTTGTGCCAAAGAACTGCCTGTTTTCGATTATCCAGATAGGATGTAAACCAGTTTAAGGTTGAATTGTCTAGGGAGAGGGACTTTAAACGATGGAGGAGTAGTTGGTGATTGACCATGTCAAAGGCTTTAGACAGGTCTACAAAGAATGCTGAGGAAAGAGTATTCTTATTGCGATTATTGTTAATAGAGTCAGTAAGTGATAGTAAGGCTGTGGTTGTACTATGAAATGGCCGAAAACCATGTTGGCAATTAGCTAGGAGATTGTGGCTTAATAGGTGGTTAAGTAACTGTTTGTGGATGCATTTCTCCATTATTTTTGCAAGAGGAGATAGTAATGCTATGGGGCGGAAGTTGGAATATTCAGTAGAGTCACCTCCCTTGAAAAGAGGGATGATGTGTGAGATTTTCCAGATTGATGGAATTGTACTTTCTTTTAAGGTCCTGTTAATCAGTGTTGAGATGGGGTAGGCAATAGCTTTTGCACCTAGTTGGAAGTATTCTGCTGGTAGTTTATCAGCTGAGGAGGTTGTGGGTTTTAATTTTTGAAGTAAGGACAGTATATAAGAGGTGGGTATGGGTTTGAGGTGAAATGGTGGAGGAATTGGGTTTGGACTTGATAGTTTGGAGGTATCGGGGCTTTGTTGGTTTGCTAGCTTTAATATAGCGGAAGTAAAGAAATTATTAAAGTCATTAGCTGTTAGTGTTCATAAATGCGTCTACTTAAAGTCCTAATAGTTTTACCTACATAAAAGTGTTTGCATGTGTTACATGAAGCAACATAAACCACATTTTTAGTCATACAAGTAAAATGTCCTTTACTGTAAATAACTTTGTTCAAATGTCTGAAAAACACAGTACTGCCTGAAACAAACCTACATTGTTTACAACATCTACAAGGAAATGTACCGAAATTAAAACTTGAAATAGTTTCAGTGTCTCGATGTTTGTAATGTTCCAACCTGCTCTTTATATTTACAGTTTTTTTATATGTAAACAAAGGAGCTTTACCAATAATTGTACACAAATCATTGTTACCTAGTATCACTTTCCAATTATCAAAAATGATTTTCTTGATTATGGACATCTCATTTGAAATTGGAATAGAAATGGCTAATCTGTACATAGTAGCAACTTGGTCAACATTTGAATTTACTTCTACAACTTGGTGTAGAATTGGGCGAGCTTTGTTTGTCCTAAGATTAATAACTTCTCTTAATATATTGTTTAGCCATATTTCATCATATCCTCTTTCCATAAAGAAGACATTAAGTTTCTCTACTTTCTTTGAAAAAATGTCATCTTTACTTGTTAAACGGCTAAGCCTAATAAACTGTCCTTTAACTACACCGCACTTCATAAATTCCAGATGTAGGCTATCATAGTGTAAATATTGATTGGTAAATGTGGATTTGCTAAAAATGCTACTTTCAAAACATGCCTTTTCATGATTTACACTTAAATGTAAGTCTAAAAAATTAATACTGTTGCCAAAATGACCAACAGTGAATTTCAAAAAGTTTGTAGAATTGTTTAAATAATTCACAAATGTTTCAAAGGAATCTAAATCTCCACACTATAAAAAATCAAATCATCTATGCATCTTTTATAAAAAGAAATATTCCTTGAAAGTAAATGTAAATGTAGGCATTTGATCTCCCACATAGCCATTACTATGTTAGCAAAACTAGGTGCAACTCTAGAACCCATAGCTATTCCTGAAATCTGTTGGAAATAAGTACTTGAGAAATCTGAGAAAGTTGTATGCATGAAAAAGAGTACATACAATCCCTTATTGAATTCTACACTAATGGTTTATGGTAAAATATGTGAACAAGATTTTAGGAAAATCAGGGAATACAATAATGTGATGCCTAACTTGACTACCTCTGAAGCTGAAGGATTAGACATTTTAGCCAATAACAAAGATTGGCGTATAATGAAAGCTGACAAGGGGGGTACGACAGTTATTATGAAATCTATTGATTATAGTATAGCAATGAATTATTTGTTGAAAGATAAAATTGTTATAGGGTTGTTACAAACGAATGTATTACCATGAATTTTCAAAAGTTAGATTCTTGTTTATTTGATTTATTCAGTCAAGGTAATGTTGATTATTCCGTTTATAATTATTTGGTTATGGAATATCCTAAACTGGCCACATTGTTTTGTATTCCTAAATTACATAAGCAAAGGAAGGAGATACCATTTAGACCTATTGTGTCTGCCAGTTTTTCTAAAACAGAATCTATTTCAATATGGTTAGACAGAATATTGAGAGACTCTTGGCATTTACTGGAACTTTTAGGGCAGTTAAATCTGAGAGATATGTCCTTTAACTTTGCATCATTAGATGTAACATCCTTATACACCAGCATTAACCAGACCATAGGAGTAGAATTTTTAAGAGAATATTTGAGTACTCACACAGATTTGGACAACATTTTAGTTAGTACTATATGTACTTTAATGGATTTAGTACTTGAAAATATTTTTTTTATTTTTGAAGGTACTTATTTCCAACAGATTTCAGGAATAGCTATGGGTTCTAGAGTTGCACCTAGTTTTGCTAACATAGTAATGGCTATGTGGGAGATCAAATTTCTACATTCACATTTACTTTCAAGGAATATTTCTTTTTATAAATGATACATAGATGATTTGATTTTTTTATGGCGTGGAGATTTAGATTCCTTTGAAACATTTGTGAATTATTTAAACAATTCTACAAACTTTTTGAAATTCACTGTTGGTCATTTTGGCAACAGTATTAATTTTTTAGACTTACATTTAAGTGTAAATCATGAAAAGGCATGTTTTGAAAGTAGCATTTTTAGGAAATCCACATTTACCAATGATAGCCTACATCCAGAATTTATGAAGTGCGGTGTAGTTAAAGGACAGTTTAAATATTAAATATCTACAAACATCGTTACATGTGACTTGAATAGCCAATACAAATGTTAAAACACTTAATTTAAATACATTTAACAAGTAAACATGACACTTTTTTAAAGGAAGTAAAGAAACTTAATGTCTTCTTTATGGAAAGAGGATATGATGAAATATGGCTAAACAATATACTAAGAGAAGTTATTAATCTTAGGACAAACAAAGCTCGCCCAATTCTACACCAAGCTGTAGAAGTAAATTCAAATGTTGACCAAGTTGCTACTATGTACAGATTAGCCTTTCCTATTCCAATTTCAAATGAGATGTCCATAATCAAGAAAATCATTTTTGATAATTGGAAAGTGATACTAGGTAACAATGATTTGTGTACAATTATTGGTAAAGCTCCTTTGTTTACATATAAAAAAACTGTAAATATAAAGAGCAGGTTGGAACATTACAAACATCGAGACACTGAAACTATTTCAAGTTTTAATTTCGGTACATTTCCTTGTAGGTGTTGTAAACAATGTAGGTTTATTTTAGGCAGTAACACTGTGTTTTTTAGACATTTGAACAAAGTTATTTACAGTAAAGGACTTTATACTTGTATGACTAAAAATGTGGTTTATGTTGCTTCATGTAACTCATGTGAATACTTTTATGTAGGTAAAACTATTAGGACTTTAAGTAGACGCATTTATGAACACACTCTAGCAATACGAAAGAAAGATATGTCTAATGCACTAGCCAAACATGCTGTCATTTGTTCAGATTTTAAAAAGTTCACATTTTGTGTATTAGAAAAAGTTAATGCTGACTTGTTCTCTGGAAATGTTAAAGTTAAATTAGAATGTAAGGAAACCTTGTGGCAGATCATGCTTAATGCCGACCAGCCTCCTGGTTTAAATGATGCTATAAATATAAAGTGCTTTTTACAAGCACAAAGGTTGTGATAATACATTTTATATTCAGCCTTCAATATATATGTATTTGTAAGTAAAAATACATTATACACACTATTTTTTATTTTAATTGGGAAAGGCTGAGTTCTTTTTATTTGATGTATTTAAATTAAGTGTTTTAACATTTGTATTGGCTATTCAAGTCACATGTAACGATGTTTGTAGATATTTAATAGGGTTAAAAAGTCTGGGATGGTATTTCTGAAGAAGTTCATGGTGATTAAAAGTGGACGAAATGCGTAAACACTGATTTTGGCTTTCTTTCCTTTCCTTAGTCATCCTTTGGCATTGTTTTATATACTAAACTTTAGACAATCATTCTATCAGTAAGGTCATAAATGTTGCTCATTGCTGAATTTGGGATATCTTAGTTCTCTTTAAGACGGAGGGGGGTTGTGTTGGCATGAAAAAATGTCACTTTTATGGAGAAATATATATTTTACTTTAATGTAATATCAGTTAATTACAGATATATTCTGGACATCGATTACAGTCTCTTTCCTGAAAAAAACTCATATACCTACCCATTACAGAATTTGAATATAATATAACTGCACAGTGTAACACCAAAGTGATTATGCAAGTCAGCAGCTGGTTCATTAATATAAGAGGCAACATCTCAGTTACAATATGACCATTTTTAATATCACTTTATGGAAATTATACTTGGAGCCTTAACTTTGTATGGCACCTATAACTACCATTTTGCTTTAAGGACTTAGCAGCTCATTGCTGAAGTTGTCAGGCCCATTTTGCACTTTTCAGTACAACTGGTGACATTTTTCTCAGTTGTCAGAAGTGTTATTTTTCTGGGGAAAAAGAGTCACCTAATTTTATTTTGAATATAATGCTAATTCAATATCAAAATATTCTCAATATGCACCCTTGAAATCTAAAACACATACCCATTACAAGACCTAATATAATACAGCTTGACAAATTGTTATATCTATTTATGCCTACATTTTGTGATATCTGTACAGAGATCTAGCATTTGAATGGCTTGGCTTTTATAATAAAATTACTGTAGAACATATTTGTGTTCTGCAGTGGATACAGTACTTTAACTTGTGATTTCTTTATGGCTGTGAAGCTATAATTTATTTGTGGCTGTTTCGTCATTGTACAGTGATAGATAAAATACTGCTCAGCAAATTCTATTAGTCTGTCTATCTGAATAACTATACATGTATTAATGTATTTTTCAATTATTCTGAGAAGGAAGACTTATAAGCCCAGGTTTTCCTTACTGTGTCCTTGATATCTTATTCTGTAAAGCATGACACACATACACACACACACACACACACACACACACACACACACACACACACACACACACACACACACACACACACACACACACTGCAATATTTCTACTAACTAGGCTCACATGCACCCCTCACCCACATCTACCTTTCTTCCTTTTTGAGACAATGCTGCCACACATATGCATACCTGGAAAAGCAAAATCCATAGACTTTTCCTGGGTTCTTTTTCATAGGTATTAGTTGGAGCTTAACTGGGAAATGCCTTTTCAAAATATGATATTCAGTTTTTGCATAGATTTAATGACAGCAATGTTCTCCATACCACACTTTTGTACTCATCTCAGCCTTCCTTACTAAGTGTTGATAACCAAATTACAAATACACACACGCGCACGGGCACACACACACATACACACACACACACACACACACACACACACACACACACACACACACACACACACACACACACACACACACACACACACACACACACACACACACACACACACACACATCCTTTGTTCAGGCATTGGTAGTATCACAGTCTTGAAAGGAAAATATTAGCTTTTAATTGGGACTCTAAACCAAGAACTTAAGCATACTGTACTGGCTTTATTACCATTGTGCCAGCAACGACCTGCCATTACGTGCAGCCATTTTTTTTTTTTTACATCAGAAATTAACACAGCTATTTATATTCAACAAATTGCAGAATGGGCTTTTGTATCTTTTCATCATCTTTTGTGCACACTCACAGTTATTGAGCATTTGCATTCACATATATTCTACCCGTTTTACTAATAGTGTATGACATCAGATTTAATGTACTATGTGCAGCACATTAACATTTCGCCCCTTTCTATGGTAGCAAACATACACTGATTTTGTGAAGGGACTAGCATATCACATCATGTCTTGCAGTTTTTGGCAGAGCTTAGTAACAAAGGAAATGTTGCCCTAAATGGTTAAACGTGACCCAGAAGCATGGTTTGAAACTCATCTTTGAAAAAACGTAAATGGTCTGGGCACACTGGAACAGGCTATAAACTATTTAATTTTGTAAACAAAACAAAATGCAAGCGCTTTCACCCTGCTGTAGAGCTGGGATTTTTCAAATTTTTTTTACTTGAAAAAACCCAGCACTACAGCAGGGTGAAAGCGCTTGTATTTTGTTTTGTTTTAAAAATTAAATAGTTTATAGTCTATTCCAGTGTGCCCAGACCATTTACTTTTTTTCTGTTTTTATAAAACTCATCTTTGCCAAGTTTAATTTTCCATACAACTCTGTCTGTAGGTCTTGAAGATGGCTGATGATTTTTAGACTGCAGTAAATATAGCGTGTCCCTGACATTCCTGCACTCTTTTAAGACATATTAATCTGAATTGCTATTTGTTGGATTTTTCAGTATTGCAGTAAACTTTAATGTAGTTAGTTGGATTGCCCAAGCCATCAGTGCACATTCAGTATTTTTCCCTTTTCTCTACTGTAGTCAACTGTGGAGCTGACATTTATAAGTTAGGGGGTGACCGGGGGCTTGTAACACTTTTCAGTATTCATAATACAGATAAACATAACTCATTCTTTTGTAACTTGAACAAACCTAGGGAAACACATATCTGTTCTTAGAAGGACAATCACATGTTGAAATCTTCTCTACAGTAAGCTCCGTCATGAGTTGCACCAGTTCAAATCTGAGCACTGACAGAGAGAAGGGGGGTGAGCACTGACAGAGAGAAGGAGGGACTGGATGTTTTCATGGTACTATCATCTGATCCATCACAACTGTCTTCATGCTACATCTAGACTGCTCAAACCCAACCATGCCTCTGAATAGGTAAAGTGACTCATCTTTCCTGGTGTGTGTTGGGAAATTTGTATAGGAAATCAATGTTTAGATTTTTTTCATCTAGGGACAGCTCTCAAAAATATTCATTTTATTGTTGCTGAAGAAAGGAAACTTCACTGTTTGCTGAATACAGTTTCTGCTCATGAGACACTGAAAGGTAGGGATTAAGAGCTGTGTGTTTATGGGCTGCTAGTCATGAAGCTCTGGTTTCTGTACTATATCAGTTAATAGGAGTGTGCATACAAAACCATATAGGTCTGAAGGAATGATTTCAAAGATATACAGGATATATTTTCAGTGTTCAGCACCCAATCATTTTGAGAGCTTCATCATAGATTCCCAGTGTGACATATACAGTGCCTTATATTTCATTCTCATCAGACAGTTATCTTGGAACTTTCCAGTGGTGATGGAGGATCTGACAGTTCATCGTTAATACTAGGGTTGGCAGCAATCTCAAAGGGCTCTGCTTTATACTATCTGCTGTTTTATACAACTTTAGCAATGACACCTGATGAAATATATCTGTAAAATAAAACTGAAGTGCTGTTGAACTGTTCTCACTTTTAAATTCCTTTCCTACTTCTGCACCTATGTCCTCCTTCTGCACCTATGTCTTCTATTATCTGAGGGCTTGGAGTAACTACTGCCTCTCTCACCTGTATGCTACAACATTAAGAAACCTATTTGTATGTATCCTGCTTGTACTGTATAATGTCCAGATAATATCCCACTGAACTGCCACCAAATAATGTGATATAACTTACTATTTTGGGTCAGTAACTAAGGAGCTTCAATCCTCACTACTGAGTCCAATGTGAGACTGTCACTTAAACAAGAATAATGTTTCACAATTGTCCCCTAAGAGCACAACAGGAGCATGCTCTATAGCCTGGGACTAGACTGTATGCCTCTGTCCACCCCTAATGTAACTCCTTATTACACACTTCAGAGCAATGTGTCCCAATTTAAGACCTCTGATACACTCATACTTAAATACATTGAATCTCACACATCCAAACAATTCTGGGAAAGCCTGACACAGATTTCCAGCTGTGCCCTTTCCCTAAAATAATATGGTAATGCTGCCACCAATCAGAATGTCTTCATGCACTCTTAAATGGGTATCCAATTATGAAAATTAGATATTAAAACAAATGATAGAGAATGCATCAGTTTTTCGAAGTGGCCTGGAAGTTATCAAGGCAAGTGTAAGCACTCTTAAACCATTAAAGAAAAACACTGATTGACCAGCTGCAATATAAATTAATAAAAATATTTGATAATGAGCAAAATGATTAAAAAAATATAAAGCAATAATTTCCAATAAACACACAGAACTCACTGACCAGGAAAATGAAATCAATACTGTAGGATAAAAATCCAATATTCAGAAAAAATGATTTAACTAATTAGTTATAATTTTCCTATCTGAGCAAAGAACACTATCCCTGATCTAAACTAAGTTACTACAACAGAGCAAAGGCAGGCTTACAGTTCTTGCTGAGTCCTTTTGTGTAATCACTGCACAGCACAACTTGCAACTGACAACTGTAACTAACAACTCTAACTGACAGCAAATGTCTTCAGCAAGCTCTTTTATAGTCTAGCCTAACTGTCACAACTGTTCCAATTCTAATTTTCATTTCATATTTTGAAAATCAGCCAACAGCTGTTTACTAAAGTTCCTTACTGTCTTTCAGCATCTGACAGTAATGCATAGCAACTGTCAACATTCCGATGACATCATCTGCAGCTCTTCTGAATCTGAAACAGTTTGCCTTTAGAATCTTTCTTCACACAAACATGTGCAGTTAGAAATGCAAAATGACAATGTTCAAGTCTTTAAAACATTCTGTGCAAACAGATTATAAATCAATATGTAAGAACCTATTTGCAATATCATAACTAGTCATGCTGGCATATAATGCATAGGGTAATCTGAAATTATATACAAAACTTAAGCCAGGCACGCTAGCACAAATGACAGTGTCTAATTTCTTCACATACTATACTATACATAAGCTCCCAAGAAATAGGCAGACTTTGTTGTAGATATGCAGGTGTTACATAATCTGATTTCACTGACCTCATTACAAGTCTGAGTAGTAACTTCACTTCAGAGTATAGAATGCACTACCCATGGTATTACATTTTACAGTAGTGGGCTTTGAAATTCTCATAATTGTCTCTTGATTACACTCTTCATCATGCATATCAGTGGTATGTGATTTAGATGGTGACTTAGTGCAGAACCTGTATTGTCACAAGAGTTCAATATCCTAAAGTACTTCCTCTGGAACAGTGGTAGAAACAAACTTCTTTTAAACTCCTTTCACAAAATGTTCTCTCTTATAATGATAATAAAATAATAACAGTACAGCTCAAAGGAACTACTTCTACTCCTACTACAACTACTGCTACTACCATCACTACAAATAGTAGTAGTACTACTACTACCACTGCTACTACTATTGCTACTACTACCACCACCACCACTACTACTACTAGTAGTAGTACTACTACTAGTAGTAGTACTACTACTACCATTGTTAGTAGTACTACTAGTAGAACTTTTGCTATTTCTACTACTACTGTTACTACTACCACTACTACTAGTACTACTGCTACTACTAGTACTTCTACTATTGCTGCTTCTACTGCTATTGTTACTACTAATGGAACTACTGCCACTACTACTGCTATTACTACTATTACTGCTACTATTATTACTACTACTGCTACTACTTCTACCACTACTACCACTCATACTACTGGTTGTAATAGCACTGCTACTAATACCAGTAGTACTACTGCTACTACTACCATCACTACTACTTTCATTACTATAGTCATAGTACTACTGCTTCTTCTACGTCTTTTACTAGTAGTCTATCTACTACTGCTATTGCCAGCACTACTAGTAATAGTAGTACTACTACTACTACTACTACAACACTACTACTGCTACTACTAGTAGTATTACTGCTACTACTGCTACTAATTTTACTACTACTAGTACGTCTACTACTGCTACTGCTACCACTACTACTAGCAGTTTTAATGCTACTGATACTTCTATCACTACTGCTACCACTACTACTAGCAGTATTAATGCTACTGATACTTCTATCACTACTGCTACTATTGCTACTACTATTATGATTACTGCTGCTACTATTACTACTAGTGATACTACTACTGTTACTACTGCTACTACTGCTGCTACCACCACTACTACTAATAGTAGTACTACTATTACTACTATTGCCACCACTACTACTACTAGTACTACTGCTACTACTAATTCTGCTACTACTGTTACTACCACTACTACTACCACCACATTACCACTACTACTACTAGTAGTACTACTGTTACTACTGCTACTACTACTAGTACTTCTACTACTGCTACAACTGCTATCACTACTTCTACTACTACTATTTTTACTACTGCTCCTGCTACAACTGCTACTACCACCATTACCATTATTATTATTATTAGTGCTACTACTACCTCTGCTGCCACTACTAGTACTAGTAGTACTGCTACTAGTGCTACTACTATTTCTACTACTACTAGTGCTTCTACTACTGGTACTAGTACTACTGTGACTACTACTGGTAGTAGTACTACTGTTACTACTGCTACTAATATTTCTATTACTGCTACATCTACTACTACTGCTGCTACTACTACTATTATTACTGCTGCCATTACTACTGTTACTAGTGCTACTACTACCACAGCTACTAGTAGTAGTACCACTAATACTGCTACTACTAGTACAACCTTTACTACTACTAATAAAATACACCTCAAGGGAAATAAAAACTAATTATCCTCTCTGAATCATACAACTTAAGGGAAAATAAATAAAATCTGTATTTCCTCACTCAGTCAAACACCATTATGATGCGCTGATTATTGATGGCTTTAAACTGGTGTGTTATAAAGTTCCCTGTTAGATGTGACAATTGAAACATTATTATGACACTGCTGAAACATAATGACACTGGTTGTCCCACTGTATTAGATGATGTACAGACAATAAGTTGTATTCCCTCAATGGACCAAACTGCAGTCTAATGTCATAGAAATGAAATGTTTCCAGGACTTTCTAACCATTTTCAAGTAGAGTATGTCATTTGACAGAGTGATGAGCCCACTAATGTCCCATGTGTAAGTCAACACAGAACTAATAAACTGTGTAGCCCAAATGAAAAAAATATCAGTTTTATGTTTCACAAACTCCTTTCAAGTACATTTACAGGCTATTCAAATAATTGTATTATATCTGACACAGTAATAAGGATACTGGTAACTTCCTTTATTAGTGTTACACATTATTTATTGTCACCTACTCAGAATGATTGTAGGTCTGATGATGCTGTATATATAAAATGCTTCCAAGTATTATGTAAGGTTTTCACATGTCCCCTTTGTAGCAGAACAGTCCCTTTTTGGGTAGTTGTGTCCTGTGTGTATTTGGGGGTACAAAACTTGAAAATGGAAAATATCCTATGATTTTAGGACACAGAATATGTTATAACTTTTCTCTAATAGTGGAATAAAAGTTATTTTGGATCTGAAACACCTTAATATGATATGAAACAACAATAGAAAATCAAATGTATTTATTTATTTATTTGACATTTGTTGACTGGTTTAGTCCAACTGGGCAGAGGCTTTTTTTCAGCAAAGACTTGAGGAATTCTATAAAGTAAACTTTTATATTGCCAGCAAAAGTGAAAACCAGTCCTTTGCAATGGATGTGGGCATAGCTTGGTCTTAAAATTATACTTTTGTTTATAAAAAAAGTACAACAGGCACCCAAAGAGGCAGAAGGTAATAATAAAACACGAGCCTGTAGGTGTAAGCAGCAGCAGGTTTAATCACATAAACGCCACACAATACAAAGCATTTTCGTCCACCAGACTTCCTCAGATGTAAAAATGAAAGAATGAAGGCTGTGCCTGCTTATATACCCCTCCCAATCCAATTAGTAGTTAAAACAATTGTTTAATTGACACCAATTAAATCCTGTAACTAAAATATGTGCATGTTTTTATCTACTTTCATTTGTATTTGGGCAAGCTGGTAGGTTGTCATGAATATTTTAGTTACAGGATTAAATTGGTGAAAATTAAACAATTGTTTTAACTACTAATTGGATTGGTAGGGGTATATAAGCAGGCACAGCCTTCATTCTTTCATTTTTACATCTGAGGAAGTCTGGTGGATGAAAATGCTTTGTATTGTGTGACGTTTATGTGATTAAACCTGCTGCTGCTTACACCTACAGGCTCGTGTTTTATTATTACCTTCTGCCTCTTTGGGTGCCTGTTGTGGTTTTATTGGTTCCTGGTTCTGTGGCACCCTTTCCTTGGAGTTTTTGGATTTATAAAAAAAGTCCTACATTGGGCATCTGAAAAGGTGGCAACCCTATGGTAATATAGAATTTTCGCATCAACAGGCACTCCTTGTCTCTTTTACAAAGATCTATTCTGAGACCACATTCTCAGCCAGTACCAAGTGCTGCTTTTTGTGTGAATTTTACTGTATAAGGAGGAATCTTTTGTCTTACAAAAAGACTGGTCTTCCCTCTCTTTTTCTTCTCTCCATGCCTCACTCTGTTGTCTTTTATCATGCACTCATGCATGTGCACAAGTGCACACACGCACACACACACACACACACACACACACACACACACACACACACACACACACGCTCAGACACGCAGACTTTTTGAAACACTTTGATTGGTTGTAGTTTAGTTTGGTCTGTGTTCTTCAAATAACTCTCAGGACTGTTAGGAGTTTTTGCTAATGTAGAATTTCCTATATTACCAGGGGCTGTTTGTCTCACCCACAATTAACTATATGTGTTAGCATGTAAGAACAGTTAATATCTGATATGTTATGGCCAACCTTCATTTTCTTTTGTTAGCCTGCAACGCTATTTACACATGTCTAATATGGAATTTTCTGCACAAATACAACCTGTTTGCCCAGTTCATAAAAGCACCAGATACATATACTCCACCACTGAATAGCAGGAATGGTTGATGTCTTACAATCTGCCAAACTGTTATCATTTCCTAGTACTGACCTTTTTATATGGAATTTCATATATTAAACTCAAGTCCTTCATCCACTCCCACCAAGTATCTAGTAGGAAATATCTGATGTGTTTATTTTCTCATTGTTATCCCACTCCCAACAAGACTTTTGTGTTTTTTGGAAATGCTGAATATCTACAATAAACATGTAACAGTCTCTGGCATCAGGCCAGTTAACCATGCTCTGCAGCTGATTAGTTAGAGCTGGGTAATATCAATATCTCAGGATGCACATCTGTGTTACATCTGTGTTGGAAGCTATGGGCATGCCTTCTATGGCTCTCTCATCTTCTGTCAAAGCATAACATTGGCGAAGGCTTGAGTCATTAGTCAAGGACAAACTCAGCACCTGTGGGGATCAGGGTCCTCGAAAACATCAACATTATCTGCAAGAAAATTCCAAACTTGCAAGCAAGAGAGCTAGACCATGGACCACCTTCCAAGTGTCTGCAATCTTCAGGTATATGTTTGAGGCTTGAAGGTTGACCCTCTTGACAGCCACAATTCTTGGGGTCAGGAAGTATGTAATGAGTTTTTTCCTCTGGCTGTGATACTACAGGATTGAACTGCTAACATCTATGAAAATATTTTACTTCATGCTCTTTCATAAGTCAGTGATAGAACTGGTTGTGCATGCTAGTAGCTTTATAAGTCTTATGAATATATACAATAATAGCAATATTGAGATCCAAACTGTGTAAGTGACAAAATAAAGTGGTAATAGAGGGAGATGGTGGTATTTATGTATTTGGCACTTGACATCATGGCATGCACAAGAATGTGTTTGTGTGTGTGTGTGTGTGTGTGTGTGTGTGTGTGTGTGTGTGTGTGTGTGTGTACATACCAAGCATTGGAATATCCTGAAATTTTGTTGATTCCTAATTGGTGGAAAAGATGAACCAACCAAATATCCATCAAATTGGTCATTAATGTTAGATTTTCCTTGAGCCTGTAAAATTTAAAAAAAATGTGAAGTGATGAGTCTAAAACATCTCTGCTATGACATAAGGAATAGTTTGGAATAAGCAATCCCGAAAACTGCAAGAGAAGAAATGCCCTTGGCAGGACAGCAATCTAAGACTAGAATGTGGTAGCATGATGTGGTTTGGCAGAGTGCAAGGACAGTGTAAAAAATGCATTTTTACTGTATCAATTGATGTATGAGAGGACCCTCCTTGATTTGTCATATGACTGATTTAAGGATTCCCACCACTCTGACTTTGAAAGGTCCCATGTTCAAGGGTGACAGCATTAAGTGCTGAAACATAATTGGATATTATGTGTCAGGTACTTAAGGGTGCCTAACCACAGGTCTCATTACTTCACACCAGCCACAAATAAGTACCTTCTCACAAGTCAAGAAATAATTATTTATCATATTATACTGCTAATAAGTAATATAAAAACATATTCTTATCTAACTTACAGAAAACTATAACAGACAATAATGAATGTGGAGGCTACCTATATATAGGGTGATAACGAGGGGATATTTCTGCCCAAAAAGGGGTGAGAGGACCTTTGGTAGATCAATTTATATGGTATTGTGGGTCCTCCATGTTTACTGAAATGCTGTTTCTTCAAAAAATGTAGGGGGTGTGTTTTAATGTCGACAGTACGGATAGCCAAATTGTGGAAATGTTGATAGTGTGTAATGTCGAGACAGGTAAGTGTGGGTTGTAGGGGTGAGAGTGTTTATGCATAGGTATGTGAGTTAGGGTTAGGACCAGGGATGAGTGAAGGGTAGGTAATGTATTTTGTGTACTAGTTTGTGTATTTTAGGGTTAGGTTAGGAGATAAATATATTGTTGTTTATGTATGTTTGTGAATGTTTGTGTGTCCGAGTGTGTAATGTGTAGTGGCAGTGTTATGGGAAGGATTTTTTGAAGGTAATATATAGGGTTAGGGTTGAGGGAAGGGGCAGTATTAAGGTTAGGGTTAGTACCCATTACTAAGGTAGTGCAGGGAGACGCTCCTCCCGCACCACCTTAGAAATGGGTGCTAACCCTAACACTGCCCCTTCTCTCAACCATAACCCTAAACCTTACCTTCATAAAAAGCTTCCCATAACACTGCCACTATTCAGTTGAATTTGAGTCCAGTGTTATGGGGGTTAGTGTTAATATCTGGAGAAGAAATAGTTTTCCTTTCTCTATATTATTTCACTCTATGTTATTTTGTTTTCAGTATTGTATATGTTCTACCTTTTTTATTGGTGTTTTCAATTCGACATTAAATTAGTTTGATCATACACAATAGAACCAGTAATGTATATATGGTAAGAGTGTATATGTTATACCTGGCATCTAGGAGCATCTTTGATGTGCGGTATTATTTGCTTGAATCCCAAGCAGAATGATACATTTAGAAATAGTGGACAGCTCAATGACCATAGTTCAGAAGGCTAAGTCCTGAAACACAGCTGTGCCAAAGGAAGATTGACTCCTGCTGTTGCTGTTGTGCACTGAAGACCAGATGGCCCTAGTGCAGATGTTTGCCATTACATTATTCTTGAAACAAACTCTGATGGCAGCCACACCCCTAATGGACTGGAGCAGGCTTCAGTTACAGCAGTTTTTTTGGGTAGTTCATCCCCTTATGACAAAAGACATAACATCTAGAGAGTTATTTGGACACTATCTGTGTGGTGACCATGTGCCCTTCCTTCCATGGAGTTGAGGACATGAAAACCTTTCCTTACTTGTAATCTTATACAACTACTCCAGGTAGAACCAGAGCCAACTGTACACATACAGGGCTTGAATGACTCATCCTCTACTGGTTTCTGCAGAAGTGAAGGTATAAAGAAATATGAAAGAACTTGCTCAGGTACAATTCATAAGTAATTGCTAGGCATGTGGTGTAGGAGACCATTGAGGGGTCTAGCACAGTTTCCTAATCACCCTAGAACACTGTCTGGTTAAGCGACTGGCTCAGAGTCACACAGTAGGCAAACATAGACTAATGAAATTGGTTTACCTTCATATGTGCATGATGCACATGGGTGATTACAAGAAGGTCGAAGGGAGGTTTCCAGATTTTCACAAACTCGAAAAAAAATTGTCCGAATATGCAATGAGTGAATGCACATTGGCATTCGCTCATTGCAGATTCGACATTTTGGGTGCAGATTGCACTATAGCGGGGATAGGGAAATGGTCCCTTTGCACACTGTAGTGTGATCTCGGAGTTAGTTTATTAAAGTGGGGGGGGGGGTGTGGTAGGCGCAGCCTGACCCTCTGCATTACAATGTGTATTCGACTTTGTAGTTCGAAAATCATCGAATCTGGTTTTCCAGATTTTGATTTTCGAACTTTGGTGATGTTACGTTTTTCGTGTTTTTGAGTCACAGAATAGTGTGTTCGCATATGTCATTTATGGACATATGAAGGTAAACCAATGAAATCACACCCTGGATACTGGAAGCAGCTCATTAACAACTTCTAGCCTTAATTCTCTGCAATAACTGCTTTCAGGAGGAAATATGAATTAGCCTAAGAAGTAGATGACTGTTGCAAAAGCCAAGAGATGAAGGGGGTATACAGTTCCCTACACATGGGAGCCTGAAATTTCAAGATCCTTTGAAAGTTTATTTATTTATTATGTAAGGGCACTGGTCTGAAGACCCATTTCAGGCCTGAGCCAGGTATCCAGAAAGCAAAGGAGAAATAATAAACATAAATACACAACAGTTATTTGGGATAATGCAAAACTTTAGCATTAAGCAAAACACTTATTACAAACAAATTAAGTGCACCACAGTTATGCAAATAATAAATAAGGTCATTGTTTTAAGAATTCTGATAGATGACAAACTATGGTAAACACTATAATTAAAAATGATGATACCTTGATGACAACCATTAGAGTGCTTCCAGAAAATAATGAACAGAGAGAAGGGAATTTTTAGAATATGAAAAATGTGCAACAGTCATTTAAAAAAAACGCCTTATCAGCTGGAGATGGACCACAGGCATGAGTTGTAGAAGGTCTTATTGGACAAAATGGCTGATAAGTGCATCCTGAGCATAGAATTACTGAAGCTATGATTGAATGGGTACCTAGGATATATCAGGATCTATTTAAACTGACAAAGGGGACTGGTAAAAGTAACTGCACCTTACAGGCTGAAAACTATTTCTAATTGGAGACCTGCAAAGTGGAAGATTTCTCTACAGTCTCAATAACTACTGAAATTCCTGGCAGAAGGAACACTGAAAACAAGGGGTTTCAAACAGGAGCTATTGTCTTGATCTGGATTCAGTAGTCATTCCAACCATGTGGTACTCCTTGACTAGTAGAGATTTCTGTAACACCAGGGACCAGAATGTCTATAACCATGCCCTCTTCTTTGCTGCCTTGGGGACAATACGAATGTATTTTCATATTTTTTTACTGAATTTTGTCATAAAGTCCACAATAAGCATGAATGACCAGAAGGCATGCAGGAATTTCCTGTGACATGGCAATGGGAAAACATCCACAGCTACCTTCTCTTTTCCATGCTGCACTGAGCAGGACAGGTTATGGCCATGTTCTCCTAAGTGACGAATAGCTCACTCAGAAATGCTCGACTTGCAGAAGACTCAGATCAGGAGCAGCCTCTAAATCTGCAATTCCAGGAAACAACTAGAAGAGCAGCACAGAGAGTCAGCTAGCTTGTTCTCTTTCCTATGGATGTTAACTAGTGAAATCATAGTGCCCCTGTCTGTAGTTTACTGACAGAGAGGCATCAGCTTTGATGACCTTATGCCCCTTTGTTTGTTTATCTATCATACAAGAGAGTGGATGTCTAACTGGACGAGGAGGGACACCAGAAAAAGGCCCATATCTAATGCCTTTGTGTTCATAAAGGCAACACAAAACTCAACTGTCTGATGTGTAGCACTGTCATAAGGGGGACCCATGCCTCTTCTACCACATGGGGCTAAGGCCACTTCCTATCCTTTTTGTCACAACAGGGGCCCATGCCTCTTCTACCACATGGATGCTAAGGCCACTTCCCATCCATTCTGTCACAAGGGGGATCCATGCCTCTTTTACCATGTGGGGGCTAAGGCCACTTCTTATCCATTCTGTCACAAGGGGGACCCATGCCTCTTTTACTATGTGGGGGCTAAGGCCACTTCTCATCCATTCTGTCACAATGGGGGCCCTTGCCTCTTCTACCATGTGGGGGCTAAGCCCACTTTCCATTCTTTCTGTCACAAGGAGGACCCATGCCTCTTCCACCACAAGGTGGCTAAGGTCACTTCCCATCCATTCTATCACAAGGTGGGCCCATGCATCTTCTGTCATGTAGGGGCTAAGGCCACTTCCTGTCTTTTCTGTTGCAAGGAGGACCCATGCCTTTTCTACCACTTGGGGGCTAAGGTCACTTCCCATCCTTTCTGTCACAAGTCGGACTCATGCCTCTTCTACGATCTGGGGGCTAAGGCCACTTCCCATCATTTCTGTTGCAAGGGGAACTCGTGCTTCTTCAACCATGTGGGGGCTTAGGCTAATTCCAATCCTTTCATCAAAGTGTTCATCACCCTAATCTGTGACTGGTTCAGTTGTAGGAAAAGAAAAATCACTAAACCATGTGTAAGAGTTTTTCACTTACTCAGGGACAACAAGATCTGTGAATGCATGCTGGCACTGTAGTTTATGGCCCACTGCAGCACTTACATTTTCAGGCATGGAAATTGCATCATAAAGACTGTGGCAGTCACTAGGTGAAGAGGATGTAGCAGGTACTTTGCATGGTTTCTGTACAGCTAGCACCATTACTTCCTGAACAGTCTATCAGGACAGGAATAACAAACATTGGATATTGCCTATCTTTGTCTTATGAATGCTGTCATCTGAGAAAGAGTCAGAAAGGATTTCTCTCATAGGTTCATAGGTGTTTACTAGGATAACAACCACAAGGGCCTTTTTAAGCTTAGCCATGCATCCCAAATCTCTGACAAGTTCTGATACCCTTGATAAGTGTAAGCATGGTCCTGGGAGATGAACCATTTACAGGCTGTCCATTAGAGACATAGGTGCCAAACCAGGGATAAATTTCAGTTTTCCCATCCAATTGTCCAGGTTGCACTTGAATTGTGTTAGGGAGGAACTCTGCTTCACATAGATGAGGAGCCTGTTCCATAGACGGGGTAGTCTCTGGGACACATACCTGTATCTCCAGCAAGTCCTATTTATATCACAGGCAAAATTTAAGTATCTAGAATGGGTAATTCTGGTGCTGTTTGTTTTGTGGATAAGCAGGAGGTCCATCAGAGTGGGGTCTGACAATGTCATGTATGCCAGACATAGGTCTCTCCTCAAAAGCCTGTAGGAAACAGAATACAGAGATAGGGCCTTGAGGCAATCTACATAGGACATATTACTTATGCCCTGTATTATTTTAATGAATTTATTTACTCCAGGGGACTGCACCAAAGGGTACACCAACTACATAGATGTTTTCAGGGAATCTCTTGGAATGATGTTACCAAGTCAGTTATCTTGGCAGGGGAACATACATACAGATTTTTCTCCTGAAAAGCTTTTTGGATCTATGAACAACACTGATAAATATCTGTGTGGTAAGGAAAGCCAGAATTACAACAATGTGCATTGGAAGTGATACTCACTCCAGAGGAGTAGGAATATCCTTTGTGGACCTTAAACAATGATAGGTCAAAAGGCTTGGATTATATCTTTTGATGCCATCCAAATACCCAGTGACAATAGCAGCCAAAGACTCTACTATGTCATCACCTGCAATCAATCATATCAGATATGTTTGCTGAAGTTACTGAGGCCTAGAATAACACACAAACTGTCCATTCCCTTCAGGATTAGGAAGAGATGGGAGCAATTATCCACACACCTGCATCAAATGTGGCATCAAAACTGCTGCAGAATTGACATCAGCATTATCTTCTTGCAAGACTAAGCCAGTGCAAGAGGAGAAAATACTGTATGATTCTTAAGCAGTTGCTTTGGGCAGTGTGGAAACTCTTACCACTTTTCCAGCTGGCTTGGGTTAAAAGAGAAAGACAAAGAGATGAAGGGTTAACCATAAAAGTCCTGCACAGTGCTGAGAACTTGTCTTCTTCTTAAAATGCCATCATCCAGGTCTTGGTGCATCTGAACAAAAAATAATCCTGACTATATTGTTTCAGAGCTCTTTCCTAAGGAAGGAAAACCTCAGGCACACCATCTTGTGCAGGAAATACCTGAATTCTGGTCACAGAATCAGCACAATCCAAGTTGCAGTTTGCTATGAGGAAGCCCATCTTAGAAGTCATCTCTCGGGTTTGAATGAGGACTTCCATGAGTCCAGACTTGGGAAGAATCTCAAACATCATAAGTTCTATAGCCCCCAGACAGGACTAGAAGTTGTAGAGGTGAGATGAATAAATGGAGAACTTTTAGCTTCTACATAGGTGAAGAAAACACCTTCCTAACATGCCTGCCCTCAGCAACAAATTGTTGTCTCTGGAACCTGTATTGCATTAAAGAGTTGCATAAGTATTAGCCTGAGGATTATTGTCAAGGGGGTTACTTCATTCAGCCAATGGCTATTGAAAAGCACCAATTTTCTTGTAGCCTGCAGGAGCAGTACCAGGGTACGTCAGTGATTCCTAAAAGGCATCATCAGTAACTGGCTCCATGGGAGGGATGACTCCAGGATGCTCTGGCTTCTTTTTTCAATTGCTTCAATGCACTTTTTTGAGGAGTGAACAAGAGTGTGATAACAGCCCATGTCAGATCTTATTAGCATAGTGCTAAACAAAGGGTCTTCTGAGGGGATTTGGAGGAGGGTTAGGAGTTTCTCCCCTTATTTATCTCAGTGGCATCCATGTTCTTTGACTCCTCACGAGAGCCTGAGTGAGAGGGAGTACTGTCTCCATATTGCTTCCAGTTGTAAGCTATTGCACAAGGATAAAAATGTGAGGGACTCATCCTGTGCATCTGGTGATGTGGAACTTACATCCAAAGGCAGCATGTGGGGAGGGAGGCCTGTGCCAGACTATATGTTGACATCAGATCATATTCCCTAAAGGTGTGGTCTTACGTCAGTGACTCAATTCCATCTAGGTATCAAACAAAATATCTGCTCATTGTCTAGACCTCCAGCCATGAGGCCTGGTATGTGTTGACCTTGTGGCTTCTCTTAATCTATGCTTGCTCTGGTGGGCCTAGAGAATACCCTGGGAGAAGACCTTATCCTTGAGTACATTTGGAGAGATTCATCAGGAGGCCAATTTATATGGTAAGGTTGGTTGTCCAAAAGTCCAGTCAACTGGGGGTTGGGTGGTGTCTGAATTTACCTGCAAGGTAGAACCAATAATTACCCACCCCAACCCACTCAACCTCTGCTGAGGTGGAGGTCTTTTTTAATATAAAGTATTTGCTAGTCTGTCCTAGTCAGTGATGATTTTTGCACATGCTGAGTTCAAAAGACCATTCTGGAAAATTCTCCAAGACAGCTAGGCAATTAACTGTTCCCTAAGCTGTGATTCTTGTGGTATTGTTCTGACTTATGCATGGAGCCGAGCAAATGCCTGACTGCTGTTCCATAAGCAGGGAGCTCTTAAACATCACTTTCTTCTTGGCCACCGGTAGGTGAGAAAATTGATTCACCTTTATTTAGTCAGGAGTCTGTTGTATGACGCACCAAAGTGCAAAAGTACAACAGCAAGATATGGGAATGTCAAATTCCATTGTTGTGAATTCAAATGAGCAAATGTTAGTGTGCATTCGCTCATTTGAAGTCGGCATTCTGGATGCAGATCGCACTATAGTGGGGGATCGGTATGAGTATCCTTTTCTTCACTGTAGTTGTGATCTTGGAGTTAGTATATTAAAGTAGGAGGGGGTGTGGGGGGCACAGCCCCCCCCACAGTGGGGTACAATGGGGCTTGCTCCCCTGCATAATGATGTTTGGAGAAATTAGGAAATGTCTTCAAAGTGTGCATGTTGTGCTGCAGTTTGAAAATGGTCGAATTGGAACTTCCACTATACCATTTTCAACACTGTACTTCATACACATTTTGAAAGTCATGGAAATAAGTTGCATAATAGTGCGATCGCAGATTAACCTTTCAACTAAATGAAGACAAACCAAGAAAATTATATGTACAGCATCACCAACTTGCAGGGATTAACCTCTGTTACTTATGGCTGTACTTGGTGTTGTGCTGTTCCCAGTATAAAAATAATCAATGTCAGTGAAGAGTTTAGCTAGCTGTAAGAAAACCACAAGATCACTCAGTCATTTAGTAGACATCAAATGCAAAGCCTTTTCCAAACAAACAATACCAACTCATTATTCAAACTGTGCAACTGTTATGCTCTGCCATTAAGCGTGCTTAAGTATTTCATATGTGACATTATGACATGCACTGACAATTTCTTGACTCTTCAAAAGCTCACATCTCAAATGCTCAGCAAGAAAAGAAGGGAAAAATCAAAATGCATATTGCTAAGGCATGAGGTCAGGTGCACACAGACTCAATCTCAAAATACATATATTCAATCTTTTGACAATATGAGAAAATGCAACATAAAACAGAAACACCTGTTTGCTGCATAAATCCCCCTGAAATTCCATAAAGGCAACTTCACTTCCTACACTACCTTTCTTCATTATTTTTCACTCTAAGGTCACTACACCTGGGAAAAAGCAGGACTGCTGACAAGTAGTGTATAGCCTGTCTTACTCTTTCTGTTGGTTGTGGTGGGACTGCAGCAGTTCTTAAGCAGATCCATGCAAGGAATATGGTCTTGCTCACATGTGTTACCAGGAATAATGATTTGAGTAATTTCATAATTTGAATGCATATGCACAAGCAATGTGATGTGTCTTAAGTGACCCTATTCATAGATTACAAGCTTGCACTAACACCTAATGTGTGAACCCCCTACTGTAGGATGTTCCTTAAAACATTGCCAGACTAACTGGTGGAGAAGAGTAACCCAGCCACAATGCTCATCACAAAGGATGCTCGGTGTTAGACCACAAATTACATTGCAATGGTAAGGCATTCGAGTGTGGGTCAGACATTATTTCATTGGGCAGCACTTTGAAGTAGCACCTCCTGGAATAATGAGTGTAACATCAGTGCTCAGTCATGTGTAAGCAAAGGGGTGTGATGCAAACTACAGTGGTAATGAACATGCTATGTGTTCGACTAGAATAAGGTTATTGGGTTATAAGAAAGCAAGGAATGTGTCATCTGCTTTATAAAAACTGAATTATGTGACTGTTCTATAACAAAACCAGGCAGCAGTGCATGGATGTATTACACAACAGGTATAACCAGAAACCTGAAATCCAGATATAACTCAGGGGACAAATTATGTACTAAATGATACTTGTACACCTAATTTGCACAGGCTATAAAAATCAGAAATTATGGAACACAGTTTAAAACTGTACGGTTGTGGTAGTTAAAGTCAAATTTATTAGGGATATAGCTTAAACTGACTCAACAGAACTTTCAGAAACAGTGAAATGAAGAAGGACTTGTGACATCAAACTAAAGGTAACATAAGGATTCAGTAGCTCACATGGCCCTCTTATTTTATTCACCTATAAATTAATGTGAAACCTGTTCAAGCTGACAATCAGATATATAACTGAGGTGAAACAGCACATTCAAATAATAACTTTGCAATCCTCATGCTAAAATATTCATTAACAAATATGCAGCTAACAAGTAACAGCAATGATAGCAAAAGAAAACCCGATAACTTAAGCATATGGAACAGTCATAAAAACATGTATTTTTGCCAACAGCTACTGAGCATCTTTGTATATGTGAACCTATAGCACCTGAATACTGCATCATAACAGCATTTTATGTATATATATATATATATATATATATATATATATGAAATGTATGTATGTATGTATATATATATATATATATATATATATATATATATATATATATATATATATATATATATTTATACACAAACACACATATACATACATATATATCTTTTATTTCAGTATTAATGTATCAAAGTGCAGTGTGTCTTACTGCTGGTAAGTCACTGACAATCCATTTTTCTGACTCAAGGTTACCTCATACTGACAAGTCAATGAGAAAATAAAGTGCTGCTCCACTGGGAGAGCAGAGGAATTTTCAATGCACATCACCTCAGACTTGTATGCCCAAGTTCAGTAAGGCAGCTGAAAATCAAACAAGAAAGGTGAACTTGTGAAATGATTTATGTAGATGAGTCCTTTTTTCATAAAAACTATCGTCTTACTATGGAGGTTTGTAACATGGATAGTAACATAATTGATACAGCACCCTCTTGTTTTTTTTTTTTTTTAAGGTTATTGCCTCTCGTCTTTGTTTCAGTTTTCAGTTTTACATTGTGTTCCCAGTTTACTGATGATCTATCAAAAACAAAGCAAGCTGCTCTCGGTGCAACAGAGGGATGCTGGAACATTTCTGAGCATGCCCTGCATTTCTTTTATATTTCCTGCACTTGATAGCTGATATTTTGTTGATCTATGAACCTAGTAATCGTTTCAAGGTGCAAAATGTTATTCTAAGTTACATGCAGCAGCATGGGACATAATTTACTTCTGGTTCTTCTCTATGTTCTAAGAAGAACATAAGTATAGACAATTAGAAAAACAGCTGACATTGAAGAAATTTCTAGGTTGGTGAACTGTAGCTTAAGGCTAGGTTAGGTTGCAGAAAATGACTACTGATGCATGCAAACGGTTATAGCACAGTAAGCAATAATATCAAAAGTGAAAGATGATAAGGAAGCTTTACACTGATAGCAGAATGTGAATTAAATTTTAGGTGTTGGTTGGACATCCAGAGCATTGCAAGTTATGTGGCAAAGGAGAAAAGAAGGAAAAAATAAGGTAGGTTCTTAGGACTATTCTTTGATATACTGTATGATTATAGAAAATGAGGATGCTCTGAGCTGGAGTGAACAAGTATTACTAAAACATGGCTATAGCACTTCTATGAAAGGTGTTTCCTGGATTCCAAAGAGGAAGGGTGAAAGGGTAGTATAGCTATATCTACACCTATAGCTATATGTGTCTCTCCATTTATAATTTATGTCTCTATCTATATCATCTATTAGTTACAAGTATATTTTCATCTCTATTTATTTGTGTGTGTGTGTGTGTGTGTGTGTGTGTGTGTGTGTGTGTGTGTGTGTGTGTGTGTGTGTGTGTGTAGAGGATGACCACATTTTCAGAAGTTACTACTCGTAAAGCAAGTGATACCCTGCCTGTTGCTTTGATGGATAAAGCCCTAACTATGGCCCATGTGATCCTTTGTTAAAATATTGAATATATGTTGAGAACAATAAAAGATAGACTTAATAAATTTTAAAATTTCATAAATGTCTAATTAAAGTACAATAAAATATCACATTTCTGGAGTTACAACTAATTGATGACTTTCCCCCATATGTTCTTTTCCCATATCAAAAAAGAACTATAAACAATATGTACAGAGTGTTTTAAATTCTGAAGTTTAATTAGGGGTTTGGACATTTGATAGTGAGAAAGGGAGGATGTACACTCGGACCTCCACTGCTGCTGATCCATGGTGGAGGTCAAGGATGCAGTGGGGTGGTTTTGGCTGACTCACACAGGTGCTACTGCATTGTGAGCCCATTGCACACCACCTTTCAATGGATGCCAAAAGTGCATGTGGTGGGGGGGGGGTATGGTTTAAAACAGAAAAGCTCCCTTGGCAGCAGTGTGATGCTGACCCCAGAAGTCTTGATCTCCTCACTGGCCATGAACATGGATGTGAGCCAATCCAGCGTACACTAAGGAGGATCCATAGACCCATTGGACAAGGAGAGGCATTTTTTTATTGAAGGCATTTTTCACAGTTAAAGATGGGAGAAACAGAATTTTGCTTGAAAGTAAAGAGCTGCAATGACAGCTAAGATTAAACTTCATTCCAGCAACAGGATTAAAGATTCAGCATGAAAAGTTTGCTCAAATTTAGAGGAAAGAGATGACTGGGTGGTATTAACCAAGCCTGGGGGTTCAATAAATGCTGTGTAGTCTTAGTGCAAAGTCTGCACAGAGCTTATGTGTTTGTGCTATGAGCAGTAAATTGCATATGCATGCCACACATCATGCTTGCATGAATACAAGCAAGGTTTTGTGGCCAGCAGGAAACCATGTAAAAAGCACGAAGGCATATTACACAGCAGACAAGTTTACCAATGGCCAAACATATTCTGCAATATTACGTGGATAGCCACAATGACTGCCAGGGATAAAATTAATCTAATGAATGCAGAATAACACATTATGGAAAAATGTACTCGGTGTAATGTAGACTACAAAATGTTTTTAGCATACTGAAATAAAGGTTTTGTGGTGATCATCAAGGATACATAGAATGCAGTATAAATACACTAATCTGGGGAAGTGCGCTTATTGAAAAGGGCCACAGACACGAAAGGTAGGAATGAAGAAAGAGGGGAAGACACATGAAACATGATAATGTACACCAGATAAGGGAATGTCAATGTACATACACCCCAAAGACAAATCTGTAACATGAAAAGTAATTTGTAAATATTGGAGTACATACTACTGTTTACACCTCCTATGTGGTATAGTCATATCATCACACAGTTATAGTATATTATGTGACTTTCACACAAGGTCACATTTCAATGGAGATAATTGGCTGTGATATAAACACCCTGATATTATCACTGGAGAGGACATTTAGCAAGGATGGCATATACAATGCAGTATGTGCATATTTTGAAGGTGTGCAAAATAACTCACCGGACTATGGTTTAAATGTCAGCATAGCTCTCAAAAAATCAGAGGCACATAGCAACAGGCTCCTGGACAACAGTAGAAACAAACAGACAAAATCATGGACAATGTCAGAATAATACAGCCATAAATCTGTGACATAGACATAAAATATGTGATTGCGAGTTATTATACATGTTCTGTAGGAATACACTTATACAACTGCAATGATTTGTCAGTAATCTATAAGGGGAATCAAGCACACCTTACTCAAAAATGACAACTTTTTGGAAGTGTTAAGAGGGACACTGTTACACCTCTAGCTTAAGTTGCGATTAGTCCTGGCTAATTGAGAGGTTTCCATGACACATATGCCACAATCCACACTTGTAAGAATATAACCCATATCATCAATGCTGTGTATTTACTGGGCATCACAGGAAGACATATCACACGTGCATATTGTAGATCACCTTGAAGGGAAGTCTGCACTGTCATCTCCTAATGGTTAGGCATCACAAAGAATACTTACGTACGAACAAAACGATGTGTGGATGCTCACTGTGGCAAAAGTGATACACTTAAGTAAAGCATCCCTGGATGACATAGATATCGGCCATATGGATAACAACACTTAAAAACAACACACTAGTATGAGTGGATTTCCTACACACAGCTGTGTATTGCATTTATCTGCCACATGTAATGGCAATGGATATTGTCTGCTGCATCTCCAATTGATGTGTAAATTCAGAAATGATCCCTCACAATGAATGGCAAAGGACTATGTGAGACTCATGGAAATGGATCAGTTATGATCATGTGCACAGAAACTCCATCACTGCAAAGTCTAGATTCAATAAGCGAGGAAGCTGTCACTGTGACATTGTTCATATAGCAAACAATACATAGAGCACACTTTCTATTAGCACATGTCAAATCTAACGAATGTGCCACATGACCACTGTCACCCTGACATTGCCATGGAAACTTTTATAGTTCCATGAAATCCTGACATGTCTGCATATATGTTCATGCAAACTATCAAGTGGTAATACTGATATGATGTACTGGTATGTATGTGATGATGTACAGTCACACTATAGCTTACCTAGGATGCAATTGAACTTCATAGGTTTATAGGTGCATAGGAGAGTCCTAGGCTAAAGTCCCGAGTTCCCATAACAGCCTAGTCATATTTAACATGTTACACAATTTTCAATACCTATGTGCACAATGTTTATACAGGGATGTCCCTGTGCTATGTTATCTAATACCAACTATCTCTATCCATGAGGTACATGGGCACAACGTCAGGAGTATGATCATGATTAACCATCCATTTATCTTTGTTGCACTTGAAGAAAGTCATGAAAGACCTTTGTTTTACATGAATGTAAAACATGTTCCAGAGAAGGGGTAGTGTCTGAGGGATGTATCTATCTCTTCAACATGTTTTATTATGTCAGAGGCTAGGCTAACATCTTTGACATGAGTGACAGTTGCATAGTTTGCATTAATGTGTAACATTGCCATCAAGGACAGATTGTAGGATGCCTTGTAGCCCAATAACAGATTGACCCTTAGTAGTCTGTTGTAGATATAATCTAGTGATAGGGCTTTAAATCTTTCTGTATATGGCTTCTTATTTACACCACATATCTTCATTGTGAAAAAACTCTGGTGTTAACTGGAACACATCTCTTTGATTTGTCTAAGCATTATGACATAAGACTTATGTAGATTCAGATTATTTCTCATTTCTTGGACAGTACAATTAAGTAGTGGGTAGATATCTTGTATTCTTTTTTTCTTTTAATCGGGGAAAGTAATCTAAATCTAGCATCTTGTTATTTATTTTTAAATTAGGATTTTTATGGAGGAGTTGTAATGTTATCAGAGCTTGCCCCAGGTTTAAGGAATTAAATAGTTTTATGTTGTGTTTATAGAATGTTTTAGAGGGTATATAATTTTGTGCGCTTGTAGATCTTTTTTTGTTCAAAAAGGGAAGTACTTTGGGATTGATGCCTAGTGATTTGATGTATCTGTAGCATGTTATCACCCATGACGGTGACCAAGTTTTTGCTGACGGGTTATGCTCTACTATTCTCAGTATTCTGTTAGTGTGGATAATAAAGTAATAAGTTTTAAAATCTGGTAGGTTCAGACCCCCTTTGTTCTTGGGGAGTGTTAGTTTCTGGTACGAGATTCTGGTCTTTTTTTGGATCCCATATAAATTTTGCTAGGGAGGTATGAATTTGTTTAAAGAATTTATTATGTAAAGGTATTTGTGATGTCATAAATATATATGTTAGCCTAGGTAGTATGTTCATTTTAATTATTGAAACTTTTGGCCAGAAATGGAAGCTTGATATTGTTCCACCTTGTACAGTCTTGTATAATGCTTTGCCATTTAAGAGTTATGTTATGTTGGTAGAATTCCTTATTGTTTTGAAAAAAAGTGATTCCCAGGTATTTAATTTCATCCTTTATTTTTATGGTGTCTAAAAGTGATATCAATGAAATAAGCCTGTTTGGACTCAAAGGGACGATATTATAGGTTCATAGGTTCATACTAGGCTATCTGCCTTGGGGCATTTATAAGCCTAGCCAGAGTGCGTTTGGCTTTTGCCACCCATTTTAAATTAATTTTGCTATGCCCTTTTTTGAGGTTAGTATACTGTGCCTCTGTCTAACAGTGACACAGAAGTGATACCTGGGGTAAACCTAAGATCTCCCATACACTCATCAAGATTCCTCTTGAAGAGAGTCAATGAGGGACTCTGCCTAACCTGGACTGGGATTTTATTCCAGAGTGAAGGGAGCCTCTGGGTTATGAATCTGTCCCTCCAGCATCTCCTATTTATTTCAGTGCTGAGGCTCAAGTCTCTCGAGCGCGTAGCTCGATGGGATTTGGATTTTCTGAGGTGCAGCATGTCCATTAATTCCGGGTTGGACATGGCTTTATACTTCAGGCACAGATCGCCTCTGAGCAGGCGGTATGCCACTGAGTAGAGCTGGAGTTTCTTTAACTGGGCAGCATATGGCATCTGTTTGAGCCCTTTGATCCTCTTGGTTAGGTACTTTTGGGGTCTTTCCAGTTGCTGCAGGTGTCTGGTAAGGTACATCCCAAAAGGGGCATTGTACTTAATTATGGGCCTGATGAGGGATGAGTAAAGAGGCACGATGACCTCCCCTGATCTAGATGTGAATCCCTTCATGATTAGGTGAGCTATATAAAATGTTTTTCTAACCACTTTGGCCACGTGGTTGTCAAATGAGAGATTGCTATCAACTTGGGTCCCCAGGTCCCTAATTAATTCTTCTGTACATAATGGATTACCACCTATGTGGTAATTTGTGGGCACTTTGTTTTTGTCAAAGGGGATGACTATACACTTTTTGGCATTTAGCTTGAGGCCATGGCTCTGGCACCAGTTGCCTGTTTCTATGAGGCCCTTTTGGAGGATGCTTGTGTCAGCTGGAGTGTCGATTATGGTGCCCAGTTTGCAGTCATCTGCAAACTTGGTCAGCCACAGTCCTTCCATGTTGGCCTGTACCTCCGAGAAATATATACCGAACAAGAGAGGTCCCAGGACTGAGCCTTGTGGGATGCCACTTGTAACTGGTTTGGAGTCTGACATGGCTCCAGCAATTCTAACCATGTGGGTTCTGTCCTTGAGCCAGTTTGCAACCCATCTAGTGACATAGGGGTTTATATTTAAGCTGGTGAGCTTATCTATAATGCCCGAGTGGGGTATTGTAGCGAAGGCTTTTGTGAGGTCCAGGTAGGCTGTCTGGACCACCTTCCCCTTGTCAATGACCTTGGTGACTGTTTCAAAGAAATCAACCAGGTTTAAGAGGCAGGATCTGCCCTTAACAAAGCCGAACTGGGTAGGATCCAGTGTCTGTAGGTCCCCAATATCTTTATTTATGAGGTCCATGATGATCCTTTCCATAGCTTTGCAGACCAAGCTAGTCAGGCTTATGGGGCGATAGTTTCCAGGATCTGTTGAGGCACCACCTTTGTGGAGAGGGACCACTGTTGCTGTGCGCTACTCTTTGGGTACATATCCTGTAGTAAGGCTGAGATTGAACAGTAGTTTTATGTTTGGGTTTAGCTCTTCTTGGAGTTCATGTAGGATGCAGCCCGGGACACCATCTGGTCCCATTGATGCTGTGTTTTTTGCTTTGGAGAGGGCAGCTCTTACCTGAGCATCTGAGATGTCAGGGGGGCAGCACTCTGCTGGGATAGATATTTGCCCTTTTGGTGGGGAGGGGGGGGGGAGTTTGCGCTGAACCTGTCAGCTAGGATGTTGGCAATGTCTGTGGGTTCGGTGTATTTTTTGTCATTTTGGACTAATTCTGAGCATATCTGGGAATTCCCACCAGGTTCCTAACATAACTAAAGAAAACCTTGTGATTATCCTTAGTGTCCTGTGCAGTTTTTCTCTCGAAGCTGGCCTTAGACAATTTTATGAGTGCCTGTAGTTTTTTGTTAATACTGATCAGAGATGCCTTTCCTTTTTGGGATTTTGCTCTATCATGTAGTAGCTTCCTCCTTCTATTGTATAGCTTGTTTATGGCTGGGGTCCACCAGACAGGACGTCTGCCTTTGGAGGATTGGGTCTTGGTTTTATTTGGGATTGCATGATCCATGCATTCCTGAAGGTGTTCATAGAATGCAGTTATAAAGGATTTTGCGGTCTGGGCCGTATTAACCACAGGCCCGGGGGCTTTGAAGGATTCCACCTTGGTTTTGAGGAGTGTGAAATTTGCTTTAGAGAAGTTTTTCACTGTGGTTTTCTGGGCATGGGGTGTGGTCGGGATGTGAATATCCAGTGAGATTAGTTTATGGTCTGATCTTACCAATGAGGGATACACTTCTGGTCTAGAGCACAGAGTCCCCATGTTGGTGATGATCAGGTCCAGTATGTTTTCCTCTCTTGTGGGAGTGGTAACAAGTTGTTCCATAGCATTTGAGTTTATAAATTCTACAAACCTTTGGGCTAGGGTGTTGGAGCTAGAGTAATGCTCCCAGTCTATGTTTGGGTAGTTGAAGTCGCCCAATATAATGGTGTTTGGAGAGACCTTCATATTTTCCAGTGTTCTCAGGAAGGCCTAGTGGGGTTCCTGGGTTTGGGAGGGTGGTCTGTAGCAGGCTATAAACTGGAAGGCAGTTTTACCCACTGTTAGTTGCACATGGATAGTCTCTGATGCTTCGTGCTGTTCCACAAACCTGGAGGTGTGGATATCTTTGACGAATATTGATACTCCCCCTCCTTTTGTGGTTCGGTCCAAGTTTTGGGGCTGAAAAGCATGGTATGATGTATAACCTGGTAGTGCTGGGATGCTCTCGGGAGCCTTGAACCAGGTTTCTGTTACTGCACAGATATTGATGTTCTCCATGCTAAGGAGAGTTTCGAGTGCGTGCATCTTGAGGTTTAGACTTCTGGC
The DNA here is from genome assembly GCF_019279795.1 of Protopterus annectens. NCBI lineage: Eukaryota > Metazoa > Chordata > Ceratodontiformes > Protopteridae > Protopterus > Protopterus annectens. The sequence goes on from NC_056732.1 coordinate 413,943,476, forward strand.
GTTGAGTAGCATTACTCTTAGTTTCTTATCCCTTGTGATACCTATGGAGGTGGGTTTGTCTTTTGAGCCTTGCCTAAAAAAGGCACTATGGGGGTAGCAAGAGCCTTTGCCAATATCTGAAAGCTCAGGTGTGACAGGTGCAAGCCGTCGGCATTGGATCCCCTTTGAATGACACCAATACTTAAGCCAATTGTTAAAATTGATCATCTTGTCTTCATATTGTGGCATAATTCTTGGTGAGGGTAAGATGCTACTCATGGTCAGGGTCATACCGGCCTGGTCTACATGCTCAGAGAGCTCCTCTATGTCTCTTTTCATGTAGTCCAGGGAGGTACGTCTCTGGTCATTCACACCAGCATGGACAATGACTGAGTCATATTTGTACTTGCCTTGGAGTGACCTGAGGGCTTGTGTTATGTGGCGGATCCTAGCGCCCGACAGGCAGCTCACCGTGACCTTCTCCTTGTTCAGCCTGGTGAGCAGGACGTCAGTGTGCCTGACGATAGAGTCACCTATTAGTTTTATTAAGGTTTAGTTTGTAATTAGACATATAGGAAAATTGTTCAGTTGCTTTTAGAATTTTGGTCATATCGAAGTTTGTTTTAGTGAAATATATATTTAAATTGTCTGTAAAAGTGGAAAGCTATATTTTGAAGTTATGTATTGGGGGGGATTATGAAAAGCATTTTGTTTAATATATAAAAACAATGGGTTCTAGGTATAAGTTAAATAGAAAAGGCGATAGTGGGCATCCTTGCCTTGTTCCATTTTTTAGCAAAATTCTATTTGACCATATTTTATTTATGTAAAGAGATGTATAGGCATTACTATAGTGAATCTGAATAATCTGTACAAGTTGTTAGGTATGTCAAAATAAGGTAATGTTTGAAGTAAGAATTCCAGGTTGACCCTATCAAATGCCTTGTGGGCATCTACTACCATTGCGTAAATGTTAATGTTCTTCTGATTTGCAAAAGATATCAATATATCCAATGTTAGCATGTTATCACTGGCTTGTCTATGTGGTGTGAACCTGGATTGTTCTGGAGAAATGATTTTCTCCATTAGGTTTTTTAATCAGTTTGCGAGTATCGAAGTTAGGATCTTTGTGTCTATATTTAAAAGGGAGATGGGTCTATAACTATCTGGGCTTTTGGGATCTGCATTTGCTTTTAATATGAAAATAGTTTTGGAGGCATTAAAGTGAATATCATTTATGTTATTATTTATTATATAGTTCAGCACATGATATAGTACTTTAGCAATAAGGGGAGTGAAAGATTTGTAAAACTCTGAAGTAAGTCCATCTGATCCGGGGGCCTTGTGTGATTTCAAATGTTTAATTGTTGTGATTATCTCATTAATAGACATATGTTCCATTAATTTTTTTTTGTTGTTTTAAGCTTAGTTTAGGAAATTTTAATTTTTGAAGAAAAGAGTCCTTTCTTCCCTAGAGGCTTGTAATACCCAATAGTGACATGGAAAAATGCACTCTGCTCTGGGAGACTACCCTCATGACAAAGAAAACTATAACACACTCTTACAAAATGATAAGGGGAAGTCAAATTCCAGAAAGACCTCATTTTCTCTAGCTACTGGAGGAAAATACAACAATCTTTGTATGACCACCAGATACAAAATGCAATTAACCTAACACTGAAAAGCAAACCCCTTAAAAAACTGTTGTAAACACAGCTTATGATAAATAACTATGCATATTTCACACCTGCATTACTACATAAATTAAATGTAACAAAATAACCATATTGTCCACACTGCAAGAATCAGATAGCAGATTTAATGCATATATTTTGGAGCTGCAAATACATCTATAAACTCTGGAATTCACTGAAAGTGCAATTATAAAAAGTGGGATATTAATCATGAACACTTACATGGGAATTTACCATATTACATATTCGCCCATCTAACATCTCAGTATAACAAGCAAACTCACTTATAACCATATTCTCATTAATGAAACTATATATAGCCCTCAAATGGATAGACTATATGAACATCTCCTGGGAGGGTTTTAAGAAAGTGGCTATTAAACACTTATTAGCTCACAAAATAGTTATGGATAAAAGAAACAAAAACAGCAAAACTCGAGCAACTTGAGAACAAACCTTCAATATCATACTAGCATAAAACATCATGCGCACTATAGAGGAACGTGTTATAAGGGAACTTAGCAATATACCCACAAACTCACAACAAAATATGGTATTGCAAACATTAATGTATGTGTTGTCTTTATATTGTTTAAACTTTTTTTGAGAAAGCATCTATGTATATAGTGTAAATAGGTTTGTTATATGACCTTCATGTTTCTATATTAACTACAATGTATAACTTTCTCTTATGGTCATGTTGTAAATATGAAAATTTTTGTGTCTTTTATAAATTCAAAATGAAAATAAAAATTATTGGAAAAAAACTCAGGGGTTGCTCCAGTTGTTGCAGATGTGTGGTGAAGCACTGCAAAAGGGTGCATTGTACTCAGTTATTGCTGTGATGAGGGTAGCCAACAATGGAATTATAATGTTTTTTGATATGGATGGCTTGCCCATACTTAGGAGTAGAGCTACATACAAGGAATTTGTCATCACTGTGGTCACATGGTGGTGCTAGTTCCAATTACTATCTACCTGAGTACCCACTGGGTCTACTCACAGGAGTGTGCTGTCTATATTGTAATTAATATGGGTATTTTCTTCCAAAATGGAAATAATTATACTTTTTGGTTCATTTAGTGTGTCTCCATTGCTCTGGCAGCAATCATTTTTTCTGCTTTAATACTTTATGTGTACATCAATAGTGTTCTTGGATTCAGTGATTGTCCACAATTCGCAGTCATCCACAAAGTTGATCAGACAAAGGCTGTCTAAGTTTGACTTGATCTCTGAGAATTAAATATCGAACAGGAAAGGGCCTAGTATGGAACCCTGAGGTACAGCTCTAGTCACTGACCCCTTGTTAGAGATGAATTCACACATTCAACAGTATGTGTCCTGTCTGTTATTCATTTGTCTAGCCACTTGGTAACGTAAGTGTTTATAGCCACCTGAGACAGTTTCTCTATAATACCCGAATGTGGATTTGTGTCAAATGCCTTGGCCAAGTCAAGGCAGGAGGAATGCACAGTCCTTTCCTTATCCATGCCCTTGGTGACTTTCCTGAAGATGTCTGCCAGATATAACAGACACGATGTAGCTGTAATGAATCAAAAATGTATTGGCTACACATTTGGGAGATTACTTGTATCCTGTTTGATAAGATCCATGATGAATCTTTGGTCTGCCTCACAGATGAGATGAGTCAGGCTTATGAGTCTATAATTCCCTGGATCAAGGGTTATTTCCCCTTGTCCAGATGGATGACTGTTGCTTTACACTCTTCTGCTAGAAGATAGGCTCTCTGGAGGCTGTGTTTAAGTAGGGATCCAACTGTGTCTGCTAAGCCAGTATTTAAGTTCTTTTGAAGACAACCTGAGATGTTGTCAGGGCCCATTGATGATGTTTTATTAGCCTTACAGAGAGCACAGTTGAGCTGCTCTCCTGAGAAAATAAGCTGAGGAATATTTGTATGTATACTTTGGCTGATGGCCAGTGGGGGCAGTGGGTGAACTTGATCCAAACTGTCAGCTAACAGATTTTTTATTTTTTTCGGTTGAGTATGGCTGGTGGCATCCACAAATAGCCCTGTGGTAAGCTGTGTGTTCCCCTTAACATTTCACACTTATTTAAATAAATGATTTATGACAACACCTCCAAATACAACTTTAAGTTTGCATCATATGTCACATAGTGGTACAGTTTACACATTCATGCAACTGTACCTATATAAGGTAATTACATAAATTGTACATCATATGCTTATATCTTTTTAATTGAAAAGTTGTGTGTGATTGCCCTGATACCATATGTGGACACATATATTATTATTCCATGTCAACAATTCTCAGGAGGCATATTACTACAGGTGTTATGTACAGAACATGTAATCAAATGGCAGCCGTGGCCATCAATGTATTATCTCACATCACAGATTGCAATGCCCTCTTGTAGGCCTACTGCACCTCCACACTTCAACATAGCATATGTGGAAGACAGCAACATTGACATGTGCAATGTTAATTTTGTTATTCATCATTACTAGGGTAATGGCCAAAACCACATAAAATCATAGCCGTTATTATACCACATAAACCAAAACTGATATATCTATATAAGGGAAGAAAGTGAGGGTATGTGTATCTGTATGTATATGCATTTGATTGTATTACATACTGCCTCTAATCATATGTGATGTGTACTACCCCATGGCAGAACTGACAATCACACATCCAGTGGTCTGGAGATGGCTTGCAAAGGCTCATGGAAGGACTCTACTTCATGATGTATGTATGCATCTTTGAGATGATGACATCCTCCAGTGCTCAGCAGGAAGGCTGCTATTTGCACAGAGGGAAAAAGGAGATGTTGGATTAATGGGGCTATGTTATGGGGCTATGTTAAAGGTTCTCCTGAGTGGTAGTTAAATGAAAAGAGATTCAAAAGGTCATACAATGACTGTAATGTACCACCAACCATACACACACAGACACACAGACACACACACAGCAGTTGATTGTCACACAACACAAACACACACACACACACACACACACACACACACACACACACACACACCCACACACACACACACACACACACACACACACACACACACACACACACACACACACACACACACACACACACACACACACACACAGACCAGTTGATTGAAGTTAGAGTTGTCCTAAAAACACAGAAAAACCGCCACCACTCGAACTCGAACTCCAATAGCAAGGTTACACCGATAGCAGACAATCACAAATAGTCCAAAACAGGAATAGCCACTAATAATTCCAAGCTTTTCTTCAGCAAGCAATATTTATTTGGAAACTTGAAAACATGAAGTGCGGAACTTTACATGCACTTTTCGTCAGGGCTCCTGCCCCAACTTCATCAGAAAACAAAGCAAAACGTCACTAACTCATGCGCTTTTTATATATTTAATTGAAGCATCATTAATTAACCAATTAAACTGTTAAAACCATCGAAGTTTTTAAAATTTTTAAAAAAACAACACCTAAATCTCACTACTGTAAGCGCTCCTATAAACCTACCATTCTGTGCAAAAATGTGTTAAAAATCTACGAATAATATTGTGGTTATTCATACACTTTAAAAAAATACTTAAAAAATATATATATACAATGTTAAAAGTATTAAAAGATGTCAAAAAATTGATTATTGGTCATGTTGTGCAGCATAATATACGAAAAATCCTCACATTCAAAATTATTCATAAACTTTCTACGTCAATAATTTACGTCTAGCACCTGTGGAATCTAACTGTATAATAAATTATTAATACACTTACTAATTTGTACTGCTAACTGGAAAGAAATGAAATTAAAGCTAATCAAAGCATATTATACATTTAAATTCATGTAGTATTGACAAGGTCCACTTTAAAACACATAACAAATCTCATTTGTTATGAAAATTAATATATATGTAATAAACCGCCCTAAGATCTTTAATTTCATATTGGGGTAATAATATTAAATTATTTCTATGGTGTAGAGCCTAAAAATTAATAATTGAAAGTTGAACATTGGATCATCTCTTCAGGTTTTTCAACCTCAGAATACATTTAAGGGAACACATTTCATTAATGCCAGGGTATCTACAAGCGTTAGTTCTCAATTGCCGTAAAAGTTCTCTTCTTTCTAATTCTAAACTCTCGTTCCCTCCTCTACCATCTGAGGTAATCTGATCTATTACCCTAAACTTAAAATTGTGGCCAGGGAACACAGAAGCGTGCCTAGCCAAAGCATTTTCCATCCTTTTAGCATTGATATGGTAAATATGTTCTTTCACCCTCTCAACAAACTTCCTGTCCGTCTTTCCTATGTAAAACGCTTGGCACAGTATGCAATTAGCTAAATAAACCACCTGTTTACTATTACAGTTATATTTGGATGTTGAACTGAAATGTTTATTGTTCATTGAGAATTTATTTCCTTCTTCCATGTATTTACAACAACTACACATAGCGCATTTATACATACCCTTTTTAGTTGTAAATGTATGTCCCCTCTTTTGTAAAATCTCTTTTAGATTCTTACCCCGTTTAAAAAACATTTTTGGTTTCCTTGGTAAAAGTTCTTTAAAGAAATTATCATTAATCAAATATTCCCAATTCTTAATCACAATGTTCAGTATTAACCTTGAGTCCAGGTTGTATGTACTAATAAAATTACATCCATGGATATCATCAAACTCCCCAATTCTATTTATGGCAACCTCTAAACTAGCATTGTTCTCTAATTGACTAACTTGTGCCTCGGGTCTCAAAATGGGAACATATATACCCTCTGTTCTTTTATATACTTTTACCAAGGAAACCAAAAATGTTTTTTAAATGGGGTAAGAATCTAAAAGAGATTTTACAAAAGAGGGGATATACATTTACAACTAAAAAGGGTATGTATAAATGCACTATGTGTAGTTGTTGTAAATACATGGAAGAAGGAAATAAATTCTTAATAAACAATAAACATTTCAGTTCAACATCCAAATATAACTGTAATAGTAAACAGGTGGTTTATTTAGCTAATTGCGTACTATGCCAAGCATTTTACATAGGAAAGACGGACAGGAAGTTTGTTGAGAGGGTGAAAGAACATATTTACCATATCAATGCTAAAAGGATGGAAAATGCTTTGGTTAGGCACGCTTCTGCATTCCCTGGCCACAATTTTAAGTTTAGGGTAATAGATCAGATTACCTCAGATGGTAGAGGAGGGAACGAGAGTTTAGAATTAGAAAGAAGAGAACTTTTATGGCAATTGAGAACTAACGCTTGTAGATACCCTGGCATTAATGAAATGTGTTCCCTTAAATGTATTCTGAGGTTGAAAAACCTGGAGAGATGAATTAACTATCCAGTGTTCAACTTTCAATTATTAATTTTTAGGCTCTACACCATAGAAATAATTTAATATTATTACCCCAATATGAAATTAAAGATCTTAGGGCGGTTTATTACATATATATTAATTTTCATAACAAATGTGATTTGTTATGTGTTTTAAAGTGGACCTTGTCAATACTACATGAATTTAAATGTATAATATGCTTTGATTAGCTTTAATTTCATTTCTTTCCAGTTAGCAGTACAAATTAGTAAGTGTATTAATAATTTATTATACAGTTAGATTCCACAGGTGCTAGACGTAAATTATTGACGTAGAAAGTTTATGTATAATTTTGAACGTGAGGATTTTTCGTACATTATGCTGCACAACATGACCAACAATCAATTTTTTGACATCAATTTTTTGACATCTTTTAATACTTTTAACATTGTGTATATATATTTTTTAAGTATTTTTTTAAAGTGTATGAATAACCACAATATTATTCGTAGATTTTTAACGCATTTTTGCACAGAATGGTAGGTTTATAGGAGCGCTTACAGTAGTGAGATTTAGGTGTTGTTTTTTTAAAAATTTTTAAAACTTTGACAGTTTTAACAATTTAATTGATTAATTAATGATGCTTCAATTAAATATATAAAAAGCGCATGAGTTAGTGATGTTTTGCTTTGTTTTCTGATGAAGTTGGGGCAGAAGCCCTGATGAAAAGTGCATGTAAAGTTCCGCACTTCATGTTTTCAAGTTTCCAAATAAATATTGCTTGCTGAAGAAAAGCTTGGAATTATTAGTGGCTATTCCTGTTTTGGACTATTTGTGATTGTCTGCTATTGGTGTAACCTTGCTATTGGAGTTCGAGTTCAAGTGGTGGCAGTTTTTCTGTGTTTTTAGGAGAAGTTAGAGTTGAACATTAAACCTGTGTAGGTACAGAACTTGAATTCCACACAATGCAAGAGTAGCACCACCATATATACTGGACTTTAACAGTGCTATGGTGCACTTAATAGCATCATTGCATGCTGAGAAGAAGATGTTGGAAGGAGTGTCTGACATAAATGTGAAGTCAAGATCTCAGTGTAAAATTGTCTCAAAATCATTACTTTAATAAACACACACTCAAGTTAACTGCTGTGAGATTAGAACCCCTAATCGTAGATTAGAACCCCTAATCATCTTGGTACAGATGCTGTAGAATATAGCATTTAATGCTAGCACACAAACACAAAGCCAGCTTTCATAGTGTCAGATAACACTTTATAGCTGATGACATCAGTTGTGTCTGGTGAGAAGAAAAGTGTAGTAGGGGTGTCTCACATGATGTTATAAAATAGCCCCCACAATGTGAACTAAATTAACACAACCCCCCCCCCCACACACACCAGATGACTGCAGTGAGGCTAGAACCTCTATCTACAGAACAAGTACTTAATGCAAGCACCACAGCACAAGTCTGGCTTGTTGTGTCTCAGACAGCACTTTATAGCTGATGACATTGTCAGTGTCTGGTGAGAAGATGGTAGTAGAAGTGCCTCAAATGCTGTTACAAAGTGGTCACCAGAATGTGAACTAATTGAACACAAGCACCAGTTGACTGCAGTGAGACTAAAACTCCTACTTAACTATCTACAGAAGACAGTACTTAGCACAAGTCTAGCTTTTGGAGTGTCAGACAACACTTAATACTTGAAATCAGCAGTGTCTAGGATCATCTCACATGCTGGTCTAAAATGGTATTCAGAATGTGAACTAACTGAACATAAACTCACTAGCTGATCACAGTGAGACTAGAACTCTTACTTAACTACCCATAGAACACAGTACTTAACACAAGTGCCACAGTACAAGTTTGGCTTTCATTGTAGCAGACAGTACTTAGCTGATAAGATCAGCAGTGTCTGGTGAGAAGAAGATGATAGTAGCAGTGCTTCACATGCTGTTTATAAAATGGTCTCCAGAATGTGAACTAACTGAACACAAACTCACCAGATGACCAGAGTGAGACTAGAACTCTAATCTAATTGCCTACAGAACGCAGTACTTAACATAAGCAACACAGCATAAGTCTGTCTAGTGACAGACAACACTTAGCTGATGAGATCAGTGGTGTCTGGTGAGAAGAATATAATAGCAGAAGTGTCTTATATGCTGTTCTATAAAATGGTCAGCAGAATGTGAGCTAACTGAACACAAACACACTAGTTGACCACAGTGAGACTAGAAACCCTACCTATCTACAAAACACGGTACTTAATGTAAGCACCATGGCACAAGTCTGACCTTTGTACTGTTGCTGGACACTTTATAGCAGATGACATCATCACTGTATGTTTGGAAGAAGATGTTGGAAGGCCTATATGAATTGGCTTTGTAGGCATGTACGACTGTAAAACTTTTTGTTCTCTACTGGACTGGATTGCTGACAGTAAGATACAGACTCATGGTCTTCTGACTATGCACACACACCAGTTGATTACATTGAGGTTAGAACCCCTACTTAACTAGTTACACAAACTAGAAAACACAGAACTTCATGCAAGTGCTATGGCACAAGTCTGACTTTTATACTGTTGCTGGACACTTTACAGTGGATGACATCATCATTGTTTGTTTGGGAGAAGATGTTGGGACTCCTGTAAAAAATGTTTCTGTAGTCATGTACTACTGTAGAAAATGTTGTTCTCCTTGAGACTTGATTGCTGAGAGTAGGATACAGACTCATGGATTTCTGACTATATACATACACCAGTTGACAGTAGTGAAATTAGAACCCCTACCTAACTAGTTACACAAGCTAGAGAACACATTACTTCACGCAAGTGTTTTGACACAAGTCTTACTGTTACACTGTTGCTGGACACTTTATAGTGGATGACATCATCAATGTATGTTTGGGAGAAGATATTGGAAGAACTGTATGAAATGGCTATGTAAGCATATATGACTTTAAAAATTGTTGTTCTCCATCACACTTGATGACAGTAGAATTAAGACTCATGCTCTTCTGGCTATACAGGCACATGCACACAGACACACACACACATGCACACACGCACACACGCACACACACACACACACATGCACACACACACATGCACACAAACACACACACACACACACACACACACACACACACACACACACACACACACACACACACACACACACACACACACACACACACACACACACACACACAAACACTCACAATGTGGCTGTTGCGGTAAGTTAACCCCCCTAACTATATTGCTCCCATCTACAGAACACATTAGTTAATATTTGCACCATCACTAAATTCTTCTTTTTCCTTGACATATTGTTCTTTATAGATTATGACATCATAATTATATGATGCAGGCAACATATCCTGTTATGAGAGTGGTAGGCAAAGTGTGGACTTTGGATTTTCTATTTTGGTTCCAATGAATGTGCAGATATACTTTAAAAGACAGCTTCTGTAACTGGAATGAAGAATAACTGGGAAATAAACATAGTAATACATGCCAATCATCTCTTTACATAGCACACTGCCAAGCAACTGGTTTGCACATATGACAGCCAAGTGTTTGGGCATGTGATACTCACATTTAATGAATACAACTTAACCTTGAGAAGTACATATACATATAGGCTATGGCAGAGATAGTTGACAGATACTATGGTGTTCATTTTGTAGTTTATCATGGAAATGTTGTGTCATAACTTTTAAGACATTAAGGACTGTAGATATTGCCTTCCCCTTTTGTGCAGAGTTAACCAATGAGCAAAAGTGATTCTCTGCTGAAATGGGAAAATAGTGATATGTCTATTGGTAAACATGGTAAGTGGTGAGGCATGGCTGTCAGCACTTTAAACAGTACTGAGTGTAAGAAATACACGTATGGCTGTGTTTTCTCTGTGGTGGCTTGTGTAAGAGCAGTGAACTTTTTTAACAGTAAAGATGGCACAAGGTTTGAATACAGGTCAATCTAATTTTTTTACACATGGTATCAAGATGGGATTACATAAGTAAATGTAAGTGAGAGGCAATGACTACAGTAAAATACTGTATAAAAATAAAGAGCAGTTAAGTGATTTATGTGAACAGTACACATGTGGATTTCATTTGTTATATAGTCAGTAGTCTAACAGCTCAAGAAAATGTTTCAAAGTACTGGCTTTACTCTGCTTTAATTTTCTGTGTTCCTTCAGCACAGTGAATTTAAGCAGCATTGCATGGAGGTAACCATAGGACATGAAGAATCATTCACCATCATTCAGGACTGGTGCATGATGCAAAATGTTGCTCAAACACACAGGAGAAAAAAGTAAGGCCTTTATTAGGGAGCATTTTTGTCATGTCTGTGGGGTATGATTCTATTTTGTGATCAGAATAAAGGTGTGAAAATGGAATAGATAGGAAAGAGATGAGATGGGGGCAAGCAGGAGGAAGAATAAAAGGGAAGCAATATAGGAATGGGAAAGAGGGAATTAGGAATGAACCATAGCTATTCACTTCTTCAACAGTGTCATATGAACATGAATAGCAAATTAGATGAATTTGGACTGTCACCTCAACTGAGATGAATGACAACAATGCAATCATGTTGTATAGCCAATTGGACCAAATCAAGTTTGTTGAGAAGATATATGTTTGAAGTGGAGATCTATGTATAGGACATTTTTTTGTGGGACAGGTGTTCAGATTTTTAGTTTTTTCAAAAAGAAAGGAATGTTGGGGAAGGGATGTAGGTATGTCAGAGTCAGGTTAGCAGGGTAGGTGAGGAAGAAGGTGCAGACAAGCAGGATAAACAAAACAGAGACAGGGGTGGTGAGGGACACAAAAAGTGGGGGATTCTGTGACTGGGAAGGGTGCATTGGAGGTACATGCCCATCAAGCATGGAGACAGTGAGAATCTAGTCCTCACCTTTAGAACTGTCATCACTGTCCACTTCCTCAGCTTCCTGCTGGATTGTTTGACATTTGGGTTTTCTCTGCATTCCAGCAAGCAACTTTTCCAGAAGGCTGAGGAGTGCATCAGTGGTACATTCTATGACCTCACACAGCATGCCTGGCAGCTCCTGGTGGGTGATGAAATCCCACCTCCACAAATACTCAAAGAGGGTACCAGTGCACCAGCTCCCAAGGTAATGCTACTTGATGGTGAGGGCTCAGGTAGTACAGGGTCTACAGAGGCAGTGCTACCATGCCGTGTCCCAGATGTGCTGAGGGTTGGTGGGGCAGACATTAGCGGTATGGAAGGCTGAGTCACAGCAGTTGTCCTACCTCCCTGTGCTGAAATCATTTTTTTGGTTGCCAGAAAAATATAAAGTCAGAATGGTGTGATCACACATATAAAAAAAAGAGAGATAAGGGATGGGGTAAGAGAAAAAAATGATAATTAGAACTATTATATGTCATATACAATAAATTGCTACAATAAAAAATATTTTTTTATTTTTACATTAACTATACTTTTTAAAAATCTAAAATAGGACTTAGAATTGTTCCAAATGATCCTTGCAATATGCATATATTGTACATATGCTTTTAAAAGTAATACAGCTTAAGGTATCAACATAGCATTTATGCCAATTTTATTGAAATCAGGATACTCCTACAATTACTTTGAATTACAGAATGAAGCAGGCATGCTTGATTTTACTATTAAGATATGCATGCTTAATTTGGGTCTATATTAAATTAGAGAATGCTTAAAAAAGCGAACGCTGATTGATCGACCTTATGTAAGCGAAAGCTTACAATCTCGAACTGTCAAATCAGCCATTTTTTTCCTAGGAAAAAAATTGCTGATCCAAAACACATGCACACAACACAAGAACACCAAGCAAACAGAAATCCACACACATACACCTAAAATCTGACACCTAACCCTACACTAAACTATGCCCACACCATTAACTATCCACTTACCTTAACCCAAACCCTAACTCTAAGGTCCGTCACTATCGCACATTCACCTCACCTGCTCCCTAACCCTAACTCACCTAAATCTGTCCTAACCCTCATGTCCACACAATCGCACACATACCTAACCCGAGCCCTAACCCTAACTCACCTAACCCACCCTAACACTCACATCCATACAATCGCACACTTACCTGAATTCAACCCATAACTTTCCACCACAGCACTGAAAATACTGAAGCAACAGAAATGGACAACCGAATTCTTTCCCTAGGAAAAAATTTGAGTTTCTGTTGCTTCAATATTTTTAACTTTTGCTAAAATAAGGTTGATCAATCAGCGTTCGCTTCTTTAAGCATTCACTGATCTAATATAGATTCCTTAATTTGCTAGTAATGTACGGAAGAACAATACTTTTAAAAAAATAATTGTTAATTTATGCTGCATACATAGCCTTTGCTTCTCTTAGTCTTTCTAATTGTTCAGCACGGGCCTCCCTGTTCACTGAAATCTCCTGGGCAGCTGTAAAATAAAGAAGAAAGAAAAAGAGAAGAGCATTATGCAAACCAGTCTTGGCTTTCTCCAGCTTTGTATATCATTTTAAGTCACTTTATCTGCATACTTACACAACTGTGGGATGTCAGCAGTCCTAAACTCATCCAGCTACTGGTTGAGTTGTTCCTAATTCTGTCTTTTCAGGTCATTGTAATGGTGCCTGCATTACTCCCCAGTGCGTGGAATGCCAGTTGCACTGGAGACAGCCTTAGCTAGACTGTTCCAAGCCTCCGATTTATACTGAGATCTGGTATAGTCTCCCTGCAGCAGCCTACAGCTGTGGTGCTTTACAAGGAGTGCAATAAAAATTCTGGACTCTTTTACACTCCATCTTTGAGCTCTAAATTGGGCACTTTCCTTCCTAGCTCCTGTCATATCTGCACAGGTCATCCAGCAACAGTTATAGTGTTTTCCTGCCAATTCATTATATCACATTTTAGAGCTAGTGTACAAACCCACATTTTCTGTGGGACTTTACAGACTGATAAAAACAATTAATACAATGTGGGATCCAAACCTATGTAAGTTAGAGAATACATATTCTTCCATGTAGTTGTATTTACTTAATCGTCACAGAAGAATTGATTGTTAGGTATGTTCACTCATTATATAGACACATTGCAGAGTGAGTGGTTAACCATGCATGTGTGTGACTTGTCAAGGTCTTGGTTTTTGCATTCTCATGTGTGATGCAGGAGTAATGTGTGACAATATACTTGAAATGCATATAATTGTATTACTTGCAGGAAAGATTTCCGAGTTTTGGGTCACACCATACAATGCATTTTGTTTTTCAGCTCTGTTATATGAGTTGTGTAGATGACTATCAGTGAAGTATGGAGTTCATGCCAGGGCAGAAAATAAAATTTTAATTGCAGAAAAATAATTTTCAGATTACCCCCAGTCATACATACAATTCATATGATATCCACTGCTATACATAGTTATTGTTATTTATAATTCTCTTTATATTGTTAATTTTTATTTAAAATTAACTGGGAAAACATTAATAAAATTTGGAATGGGTTGGATTAGAACCCCGGAAAACAAGTGTCATGGCCATAAACTTATACCAGTTGCCACAGGTAAGGCTGGGCAGCAACTATATTTTTTACATTCATTACTGCCCATAGTGCTTATTGCCATAGAGGAAGTATTTCTCAGATATGTTCATTACTTATATAGACACATTATAGGGTTGAGTGGTTAACCATGTATCTGTGTAACCTGACTGTCAGTAAAGTATGACGTCCATTCCAGGTCAGAAAACAAAATTGTTAATTGCAGAACAATAATTGTACTGATATCCACAGTTAACATTTAATACATATGATATCATGTACATTCTCAAGCCACCTGCTATACATAGCTATTTTATGTATAATTATTTTTATATTGTTAATTATTACATAAATTACAGTGGAACAGCATTAATCAGACTTAGAGTTTGCAGGATTAGAACCCTGTTTCAGCTGTATTGTGCCCATGAACTGACACCTATTGCCACAGGGAGAACTAGGAAACAGATGCATTTTTACAGTCATTACTGTGTATGCATGCTGACCACCTTGTAGCTCCACTTAATGTGTTTATATGATGGAAGGCAAAATAAGTAGTAATGTATCTTTCTGAAAGTTACAATGTATCTTTTTTTGTCTGCAGCAGTACTGATTGTTTGCTCAGAGGTGAGTAGTGCACAAACATGCTATTAACTTTTATTATTAAAAGAAAAATGTGGGACTTGAACCATGGTCCGCATATTCACTATGCTTCATTTTGTCTACCAGGTATGTTACACACTGCACTAAGCCACATGCTGTGCAAATGCTGGTATTAAAAAATGTAATACATGTTAGAGATTTTTCCACAACTTTGGATTTGAACTATCATACCATTGAATCCACAAAAAAATTCAGGGAGTGTCTTATCTCTCTTGTTGCCACAGAAACAACTTTGCAGGAAAGCAAATCAATCCCATTTCCTCTACAATATTAACAAGACATATACACTTGTATACTCTCATTTATTTGTACGTGTGGTTTCCATATTTAGTGCAATGAGTAATCACACGACCATTTATGAACATTTGCACCAGTGCAGCTCTGTCTTCTCTTTGTACTGTGTTCATTCTTCTCTTATCTGTGCTGTATTCTCAGACATGCAGTCTATAGTGCATTTTGTATCACTGTCCTTTAAATGCATGATAAAAAATGCATGACAGTGAAAAACATCTTTCAGCAAAGGCATGAGAGTTTGGCTATTAGTCAACAAAAATGATACATGTGTGCTGTTTAGTTCCATTTAAAAAACTTTCTAAAGCTAGTTCTACACTTTGTAATTGTATCCTGGGTGACACCCAATGCAGGTAAGGTAATCTGAATTGCTGTTGTGTCTTCTTTCTCCTTCACACTAATCATTCACAGTTTCAATCCATTAGCAACTAACAGTGCGGTAGAGCCTATACTATGTTTACATCTGCAACATGAAGTCAAAAGTTTGGTATTCAGCAATTCTAGTGGGTTCACACCTCATTTGCATCTTCATCATGATCAGAGGTCTGAATCCATACTATAAAAGGGTAACTGTGTAGCTAGGGAACTTGAAGGAGGAGACTTGTGTATTTGGACAAAACAGAAGATTGCTATTTCTTTGAAGGTGATTTATCTACTGAGAAGGGTGATTTTGCTAAGGTATGCTTGTATTATTCAAGTACATTATAGGTTCTGTAACATGTTGCAAAGCAATTTAGATATCCAGGAGAAAATGTAACTTTTATCCGTATGCACTTCTTATACTTCACTGTTGGCATAGGTATTTTTGGCAGGTGTGTACAGTTCTCAGCTACACAGGTTATATACTTTCATCAAAAGTTTTATTGTTAACATTTTTATTTTACAATCTTCTGTGTTATTGCAGGGAAATGCAATATAACATGTAAATGGCATGTTATGCTTCTGAGATGGCACAGAGATACCTCTAGGAGAGTGGTGGGCACAGTGAGAGGTGACTGGTAATCACATAAAATTGACTTTTCTGTTGTAAATATGTATACATTGTGAGAATTGTGTTGAAAGCATATATACTAATTAAATTATATGGTATTTCTTGGTTTGTACAAACCTTCATTTGTTTGTTGTTTTGAAGATGGGGAGCCAACTACCATTTGTGTGTTGCCACAACAAAAATGTCTCAAGTACTTTTCTCTTGAAAATGTGAAGCCATCCTGTTATTTCAGTGGGAAACATAATACATTACTAAAGTAATATTCCTTTGTTTGGACCAGACATTAGTGTGTGTGTGTGTGTGTGTGTGTGTGTGTGTGTGTGTGTGTGTGTGTGTGTGTGTGTGTGTGTGTGTGTGTGTGTGTGTGTGTGTGTGTGTGTGTGTGTGTGTGTGTGTGTGTGTGTGTGTGTGTGTGTGTGCGTGTGTGTGTGTGTGTGTGTGTGTGTGTGTGTGTGTGTGTGTGTGTGTGTGTGTGTGTGTGTGTGTGTGTGTGTGTGTGTGTGTGTGTGTGTCTGTGTGATGTAGTATAACCACGTAATCTTCAGTTTTTGTGTGTGATGTAGTATAACCATGTAACCTTCAGTTTTAATAACTGAAATGTGTGTTTCCAGTGCTTAATGTTGACAAATATGTGTATATGATCAGGAATTTAGTTAGGTGATATTTATGTGTTGTTTCCTTCTCTGTTTTATGTCATGTAGGATTGTGGCACCCCAAGTGTACAAATCCATGTAAACCCCCTTTCAGTGACTCAGAAAATGATGTCATAGTGCAGGCATTCAGGTGCCATGGTGCCTTTCTGCTTGAGAGAGGATGTGAGCATATGGTTGCCAGAATGCAGATTTGGAACCAGTTAGTGAATGACGTCAATGCAATAGGGGGTCACACCAGGACTTTTGACCAGGTGCATTATAGGGCCACTGATATGATTTCATTAGCCTGGAGGAGAGCAGCTGCAGTTGCCCATGAACAGCTGTCTATTGGGGGAGCTTCTACTGAGCCCCCACTGGCACCAAATGAAGAGTTCCTGTCCACTGTCTGAGATCTGGAGAGCTCAGTGGAAACTGCACACCAACATGTGATTGATGTTATTGCTGATGTGTCTGGGAAAACAACTACATCCCAGGAGAAGCTTCTAGGTAAGCTTACATATATCAAGTTTTAAAATTGCTTCTATAGTAAAATTTATAAAAATTTAAGTAGTACTTCCTGGGAATTTTTTTTAATGAAACTATTGATAAATTAATAGACTTATATGACACACTTTTTCATTACATATGGCTGTGGGTGGACATGTCAGCCACGTTTCAGTTAAAACTATTCTTACAGGGCATATATGTAATTGTGTATTCACTGTCCCTCATGTTATTCCATTGTGATGTTTAATTTGCATTCTTCCCTTGCCTTATTTCTTCCAGGACCGTCTTCCCTACAAGGTGTGGAGTCATCCACACATGGTAAACAAACTTTTTTTTTTATTATTGATGACCATTTGTCAGATATATGCTTTTATCTGTATGTGTGAGGTAGGTATAATCCCCTGGATTTCTCTCAGACACAGTCAGTAGGCCTATGCATACCTATTCCAATGAGCCCTCAGATATTGGACAGGTGGAGGGTGAGGCACTTGATTAGGGTAGTGTGGTTATTGCAGCTTCAGTGCTGGTTGACTCTGGCCATAGCCAAGGTGTGGGATAGTTGCCATGTAGGAGGTTTGTTAGGGGTGATGGGAGGAGGCCTGCTGTTCATCCTCCACCTGATCCTGGTGTGTCATTATGTGCCACTTGACATATATTTAGGTCCATCATGGAGGCACAGGCATATTCCACTAGGGCCTCTGAGGACATGCTTAGGGTTGTAGATGTAGCACAGACTGACGTGCATGACTGCCTGTGCCATGTGGTCAATTTAGTGGATTGGGAGAATGACACAATGTAAACTGAGAGGCTGTGTCTGCATCAATATAAGATTCATTGGAGCCAAGTATAAAAGAGTTATTATAGAACTCTTTTTCTAGTCTATCACATGTAATATGAGAGGCTGTGCCCAGTTTTACATGGCTCTTTATCTCCTGACATATAATACGAAAGGCTGATACTCTCTTATATAATAAAAAAGTTTTACAGTGCCCGTTAATAAGAGGTATACATGATTAATGTACCAGTCCCCATTCTTCTACTTCTTGATGAAGACAGACCTTTTTATATGCAGGGGGTGTACTTAAAACTATACTAGGTGATTCCCATTTTTGAATAATGCATGCATCCAGAGAAATGGCATACAGTGGAAAACAGGTCACAGTGCTTGTTTTTACAGAGCTCATGGATGTGCATAAGTAAGAGGAAAAAGTAAAAAGTAAGTAAAGTTTGAGACCTCAGAACCTTTTGTGTAGGCTTTTTGTGCCCATGGAATACAAATCCACCAAGTGGTGAACTGCAGAGTATACAGCAGTTTTAGTAAACATAAGAATCTTTTGCATGTCTTACAAAACAGACTAATAAAGTCTGGTGATAGCCTAGTAAAAGCAGGCATTTTCAATAGTCAAAGTGAAAAAACTCTTTTAGATGGACCTGATGAAGCTCAGGAGAAAGTGTTTTCTTAAATATACTTCTGTAGTTGTAACTCATTGCATTGTGTTTTGGTAGACTTAGAGAAAGCATATGACAGAGTGCCTAGAGAGGAGTTGTGGTATTGTATGAGGAAGTCAGGAGTGTCAGAGAAGTATGTAAGAGTGGTACAGGACATGTACAAGGGTAGTGTGACAGTGGTGAGGTCTGCAGTGGGAGTGACGGATGCGTTTAAGGTGGAGGTGGGGTTACATCAAGGATCAGCTCTGAGCCCTTTCTTATTTGCAATGGTGATGGACAGGTTGACAGATGAGATCAGACAGGAGTCCCCATGGACTATGATGTTTGCAGATGACATTGTGATCTGTAGTGAGTGTAGGGAACAGGTGGAGGAGACCCTGGAGAAATGGAGATATGCTCTAGAGAGAAGAGGAATGAAGGTCAGCAGGACTAAGACAGAATATATGTGTGTGAATGAGAGGGAGGATAGAAGAATGGTGAGGATGCAAGGAGTAGAGGTGGTGAAGGTGGATGAGTTTAAATACTTGGGGTCAATAGTTCAGAGTAACAGTGAGTGTGGAAGAGAGGTGAAGAAGAGAGTACAGGCAGGATGAAATGGGTGGAGAAGAGTGTCAGGACTGATTTGTGACAGATGAGTACCTGTAAGAGTGAAAGGGAATGTCTACAAAAGGGTAGTGAGACCAGCTATGTTATATGGGTAGGAGACAGTGGCATTGACAAAAAGGCAGGAGTTTGAGCTGGATGTGGCTGAGTTAAAGATGTTAAGATTTGCACTGGGTGTGACGAGGGTGGACAGGATTAGGAATAAGTATATTAGAGGGTCAGCCCAATTTGGAAGGTTTGGAGACAAAGCCAGAGAGGCAAGATTATGTTAGTTTGGACATGTGCTGAGGAGGGATGCTGAGTATATTGGGGAAAAGATGCTAAGGATGAAGCTACCAAGTAACAGGAAAAGAGGAAGGCCTAAGATAAGGTTTATGGATGTGGTGAGAGCAGACATGCAGGTGGTTGGTGTGACAGAGCAAGATGCAGAGGACAGGAAGAAATGGAAACAGGTGATATGCTGTGGCGACCCCTAATGGGAAAAGCCGAAAGAAGATGATGAGTTGTAGCTCATAGAATGTCATGTTTTGTTTGTTAGAAGTTTAAAAATAAAAACAGTAAAAATAAAATGTTTTAACTAAGAATGAGGTTCCACAGCCTGCTGAGCTGCTAAACCCTCACAGGTCTTTCAGGAATATTTAAATAAAGGACTAGTCTCTAAGCTTTGGGATTGGCTCCTTGTTTTTAAATCTCCTAGATTTTCCTTCACTCAACTCCCATGGACCCTACTACCATTGTCTGTAACTGCCTTTAAATAACTGGCCTGTTGAATGTTATGTATTAGAATTAGAACACTCGTCGGGGATTCCAAAATGGTGGTCAGCTAGTGAACAGCTAACACACAGGGCTCCTCATTTTATTTACCTTTTCTAAATCTTTTCTATATCACAAAAAGCTTGGGGACGTCTGTACAAACAAAGAAGGATTCTACATTCTCATCACTTGGATCATCCATCATCTCTAGCTTCTGTAATATCGTAAGACAGACTTAAATTACTTATCCTTCTCCAAAGTGCAATACTCACAGAATCTCACAAGGCCTGCTCTCAGCTGCAGCATCCAGAAGACCACATGGCCAGACTGTTAAAAACTTCAAATGAACCTAGTACAATGGAGACACAAACAACAAAAGCCAAATCTTCAGCAATTTTTTCACCAGAAAAGGAATATTTATCAAAAAGACAAAAAACAAATAAACAGATCATGGAATCTAACAAAAATACTTCCAGTATTAATGAAGATCCCAGCTTCCATATGGATGAGTTAAAACAGGCCCTGCAACCTATACACTCAGCTATACAGAACTTCTCGGAACAACTTACTACTATAGGAAAATCCATCAGCCAAATTGCTGAAAGAGTGGACACACTTGAACAGAAAACTCAGTCAAATGAACTTCAAATACAATCCCTCACTGATGTTATAAATGCCAAAGCTACTGCCATAACAGATCTGCAAATGAAACTCACTGATATGGAGGCAAGAAGTAGAAGAAATAATATCCTAATAAGAGGTCTCCCAGAGAACTATGATAATCAAGGCCTTCTTAACATCACTAAGCAGATATTTGAATCACTGTTACACCTTGATGGAGAGAATCCTGACATCATTATCGAAAGAGCTCATCGTGCACTCTACAAGCGCCAAGACACCTCTATTCCCAGACAAATATATGCAAAGCTGCTCAACTACCAAATTGCTCAAAAGATTCTATCTGCAGCCAAAAAACACAAAACTTTTATGTGGAACAACAATAAAATTACTTTCTCACAAGATTTACCCATTGCCATTAAAGAGAACAGACAGAAACTGGCCCCGTTTTGCTCAGACCTCATCAAAAGGAACATCCGTTTTCAAATGCGTTTTCCGAATACTCTCATCTTCTACGTGAATGATATTAAATTCTCAGCTACTTCATTAAGCGAAGCAAGAGAAGCCTTTATCAGGGCTTTTGGCAAGTCCCCAGTTACTTGAAGTTTCACCTTCGAGAGATATTTTGCTCTTAGGCTGTGTTTAGAACTCCCTGACTTACCTGTTGTCATAGTGTTTAATCCGCTTGCTAAAGCGACATAAGTCCCTATATCTCCTTATGGTTTTTGTACTCCTTTTGCCATTAAACACCTCATAATGTGTTCCGTTTTTGTTATTAAGCCCTTTGTTGCTGGGTAGGAACACATTCGCGACTTCTTGTGTGCCACAGGGTCTCATTTCTATGTAACCCTCATGTGTTCTTGAAAAAATACGCTCGCTATCACTGCTTGCACTTATAGCGCGTCTTACAGTTACCAGCCCTAGCACGAACACCCATGCATTGCCAAATAGCTTTATTCCTTTTACTGCGAGCTGTTATAACTAAACTTTCCTTAAATTGTTAACCGGAGACTGATTAGGACCAGTAACATTACTTCCAAGCACATTTTCTTTGCCTAGCAGGTCTCCGACTGCTTTTTTCTTTTTTGCTTTAGACCAACGACTTACTATAGCTCTCGTGTTCCATAATAAGGGACACTTCTTATTTTCATCTATTTTTTTTTTATATTGTCGCTACTCTTACTACTTCATGGCTACTCCTAGATGTAATCACACACAGTAAATAGTTCTTTTGAGATGTGCTCCCTTATGTTGTCTTTTATAAATAACTTGGGAATGTAGCCTTCTGTCTTTATCACTGTACAACAGCTAAGCTTACAGGAAAGTGTCTGCAAGGCTCATCCTTCATTGCAAAAACTACTAGCCTAAAGATACTGAGAGTCAGAAAGGCCTCCCTATCCTTAACACTGTCATTTTATTTTTAATTATGTACTTCTTGGGCTACTGTGAGTTTTTTATGATTTGGCCCCCAAATGTACATAGATCTGTACCTATTTTATATAATTATCCTTATAGAGTGTTTTATGCTGCTTAGTTACAGCTTGCATACGTAGCCATATCTAATCAGATGCCTACTTATATAACTTTTTATAAATAGCTGTAGGCTTTGGATCTACACCTGTTATTTGTCTAGAGTATGCTTTTTTTTTTTAGCTAATATTCTATTTCACGTTGTCAACTACAGTGTTTTACTATAAATTTATTTTTTTTTTTATATATATATTATTATTTATTTATTTATTTTTTAATATTGTTCTTTTTGATCTCCTTTAGCTCTCTTACTACCACATATTTTTATTGCAAATAGAGAACTTTTTTACCCACGGATACTGTGTCACATTAAATATAAAGAATCACTCAGGAATGTTTTTTTTTCTTCTCTTTCTGTGTACAGATAAATATAAATTCAGTGCTTTTTAAAAATTACTGGCTCTTACCCTCTGCTTTAATACTCTAGAATTTATACACAAAAGTCATATATGTTATTTGCTGTTTAACAGGTCTGTTTATTGTTTTTTTTTTTTGAATCATTGATAACTTAAGACTTCCTATAGCTTACCTACAACACTAATACTTAGTCACTTAGATGCTCCTGTGTGTTTTGTTGGCATCCTAAGTTGACGCTTTGTTGGAATGATAGTAATTTGTACATATGTATAATATTGTTCCGGTTTTATTCCGTTTTTTTTTATACTTCTTTTTTCATGGGGTTTGGGTGGTTAGGCACTGGGGACAGTAAGAAGAAGTATCCTGCTACCTTTTCAGTTATGTTTAAATGGTTTCTAAGAACTGTACTGTTGCAGATATATATACACCTTACCCTATTAATTCCTATGGCAATTCTTTTACAGCACTCTCTCTCACACCTTTATTCTTTAACAATCACTGTCTTCTATAAGGCTACATTAATCCCAGCCGACTGTTTGTTTCCATGAGTTGGACTATAGATAGTTGGAATGTTAAAGGTTTACAAAACCCTGCTAAAAAAAAAAACTATTACTTCATCTTATTTTTAAATCCCAGGCCAATATCTGTTTCCTCCAGGAAACTCATTTGTCAAAAGAAGGTTGGGACAAAATCTCTACCAGGAAATGAATTAGAACTATCATAGCTGATGGGGATAGTACAAACTCCAAGGGGGTTGCTATTATAGTCAAGAAACAATTTCAGGGCACCATAAATCTAATCAAATCCGACAAAGATGGCAGGTGGTGCTATTTTACCTCTATTCTCCCTGACACTTCCAAACCAGTTCTTTTTCTTAACCTCTATGGACCTTGCTCTCAACAACACACCTTTATATTAGAAATCTATAACATCCTTAATTCGTTCCAAAATTATCTATATATAATAGGTGGAGATTGGAATGCTGTTATCAATCCTAAATTAGATCGCACCAGTAATTCTTTATCATATAACTTTCAAGCCTCATTAGCTTTAGAAGAATTTATTTCGGACTTTAACCTTATAGACACTATTGCATTTAGTAATATCTTAACTAAGGACAACCTATACACCTTCTACTCCAATTGTCACAAATCATGGTCACGTCTTGATTATTTTCTTGTCTCTAACTTCTTTTCTAAATTTAACACCACCTTCAGCAGTGAACCTAGATTTCTATCAGATCATGCTAGAATATCCTTTAAAATTATTTTTACACATTCTGCATTTTCCTATTCTAATTGGTCTCTTAATAACAATCTTTTACATAGCAAAGAGATACTAAACAAAATTAACACTACACTTACTGATTTATGTTCTAATCTAGATAATTCTCAAATTGCACCAGATATGCAGTGGGCAGCGTGCAAAGCAGAGTTGAGAGGATTTCTGATAAGTAAAGCCTCATTCTTTAAAAAACTCAAGAAGAAAAAAGAATCTGACTTGCTCTTAACTCTAGCTTCCCTAGAGAAAAAACAGAGAACACATTCTGATCCAAACTCAGAAGACTTGATTAAAGCAACACGCAAAGAACTTCTTGACCTACACTCTCATACCTACTCTCTTCAGGAACAAAGATTCATTGCAACATATTCTGAATGGGCGCAAATTCCCTCGAGAACTCTTGCTAGAATACTTAAAAGTAATAATGGTGCTGCCAAAATTTCCATACTCCACTACAAGGAGAAACTCTACAAATCAGACTCTGAAATAATTCAATTATTTCATGAACTATACTCTGATATCTATAGCAAAGATGAACATAACTCCTTAAACCCTAAAATAGAAACTTTTCTTAACTCAGTTAGCGCCCCCTCTCTTAATCTTGATCAGTCGTCCCTGCTATCTGCCCCATTTAATATTCAAGAGATTCAAAATGTTATTAACAATCTCAAATTAGGCAAATCTCCGGGCCCAGATGGTTTTACTACCAACTTTTTCAAAACATTTAGTTTAAAAATTGCCCCTATTCTTCTTAAGGTGTTTAACTTTATTATAAAAAATGGAATTACTGACTTGCACTGGAATATTTCAAAAACGATTCTAATCTTAAAAAATAATCAAGACAAAACGGACCCTCACAGTTACAGACCCATTTCGCTTATTAATGTTGATATTAAAATATTTGCCGCCATTTTGGCCAACAGACTCAAACAGATAATGCCTCACTTAATATCCCACGATCAGGCTGGCTTCATGAGCAACAGACATACTTGGGACAATACTTTAACTCTGGACTCTTTAATACACTTTACTAAAAGAGATAAAAATCCGATATATGACTCTAGACGCTTCAAAAGCATTCGACAGAGTAAATTGGAACTTTCTTTTCTCCACCATGTCCCATTTCAATATTCCCAAAACTTTCTCAGATATGATCAGAATTCTTTATACGAATTCTTACACCTCCTTATATATAAATAAAAAGACATCTGATAAGATTCTGATTACTAATGGAACAAGACAAGGTTGTCCGCTATCCCCTTTCCTTTTTAATATATTTATTGAACCTTTTTTTCTATACATTGTTCAGAACACACACCACACGATTCCCAGAATATTGAATACACAAGTCGCATTATCGGCTTTTGCTGATGATGTGAATCTATACTTTCAATATCCTAACTCTGACTTACCCAAAATTATAAATGCAATTAATAACTTTTCCTGCGCTTCTAGCCTCCAAATTAATAAGAAAAAATCACATATCTTCCCAATTAATCCGGACTCACATAAACCCTTTTTTTTCCCTGAATCTTCCTTCCATATTTCATATAGTATCAAATATCTCAGCATTAATTTTGATCACAACCAAGCCTCTATCCTTCAAAACAATCTACTAAAATTTTGGGCTATCATATGTCAAGACTTACAAAGATGGAAACTCCTGAAATTAGCTTTTCTTTCTAAAGTAGCCATTGTGAAAATGAATATTTTACCGAGACTCTTCTATCAATTTAACGCTACGAATATAATAATATCAAATAACCTTTTCTCCAAATTCAACAAAAACATAGCAAAATTTCTTTGGTTTCCCAAGAGAGTCAGGATATCTTACTCCAAACTCACTTTCCCTAAAGAGAAAGGAGGGGTAAGCCTTCCAAACTTTCATCTGTACTATTCGATTATTTGCTCAAACAGACTATGGTCCATTTCAAATATGAATACTAATCTACACAATTATGTTCCTGCCTGGTTGAAGTTATGGCACCGTCATGTTACCTCCAATAAAATCAACCCAAAAGCTATCCCATTTCTCTCCAATATTTCTCTATACAACTCCAAATTACTCCCCTTACTGAAGCATAAAATTAGACTATTCCAAAAATTGATTAAGGACATTAACCTCGAAAATACTCTTCCCCTTCTACAACCTCTGCATCTTAATCCAAATCTTAAAATAAATAACAATCTGATTGATCTCTCTAAATTTCCCCTCATCACAGATTTACAGTTTGGGACCTCCTTAAACATAACTCCCTCTCGATTGCAGATTTACGTATAATTCTTAAGACCAATAATAAATACACAGTCATTCTCCGTCAACTACGAGAAGTCATATCCTCACAAATTGTCTGCATTCCATCTGATTCACGGGAAATTAATAAACTATCTGAAATTATTTCTACACTTTCTAAACCCATAAAAACCATTTCCTCCTCTTACAAATTACTAAAACCATTACTATACAATAATAATTGCCTTTTTTCCACCTATTGGGACAATTTAGGTTCTTCTATCACGGAGGATCAAAAGCTTCTAGCCATAAAAACCACTTTAGAACTCGCCCCCTTCAAAAAACTATTATATACCCAACTGATGTTGAATAACAACTCATACTATACACCTGTAATACTCAATAAATTTAATCCTAATAATTCCTCTGCTTGCTCATGTTGCCCTTGCTTGAGCGCAGATCTTCTTCATATTATGTGGCACTGCAACCATTCTTATAAATTATGGTGTTCTCTCAAAGTGAGACTTAAAAAATGAGTTACTACAATTCCACACTCTCTTGGCATACAGCCATATTAAATATTCCCCTTTTTAAAATGCCTAAATTGCACCTACACATTCTAATTACTCTCTGTTCTCTAATTAAACTTTACATCACCTACAATTGGTTAGATCGCACAAAGATGGGTTGGCAGGGTTTCAAAGAGATGGCAACCAAACATATATCAGCACAAAAACTCATTATTAGTTGCCCTGGGAAGAAAGCCTACTTCACTAAACTTTGGAAATGCCTATTAGATGTAATCTTATGTGACTAATGTCTTATGTCCACACTCTATCTGACATTCCCTTCTGATTTCGTTATCTATCTATCTACTTACTTATCTACCTATCTTCTCTTCTTCTCTCTCTCTCTTTCTCTTTTTTTTTAGATATTGCCTTCCCCCTCAGATTATACCCACTAGGGAGTTGTTATTTTACATTTACAGTTCTCATATTAGTACTGTTTGTATTCACTCAAGGTAGCATGGTGTTTTTTTTTTTTTCTTTTGTAAATAGTCTTTATTTGGTGTTTTGTTTTGTTTTTACTTAGGTCACAATGCCTCCCACAGCTTTATATTCCTCCTATCTCCATTGTACTCTGCAATTGTATTTTTTACTTTCACATCTACATGTTTCTAATGGAGGAAGGTTCTGTATTTCGATTTTGTATGCATTGTTTGCTTTTTTTTATTTTTGTAAAAATAATAAAAAATTATTTGAAAAAAAAAAGAATTAGAACACTCGTCCATCTACCTGCTTAACAGAATAAACTACTGGAAACTTCAACATGGTGTCGTTATTCCTTCCACAAAGGAAGGTATCAGTGACTGAGAGTCTCCTAGATCTGCCAGCTAAAGTAATTTTATATGGACTAATCCTTTATACTCTATTGCGTCTCATCTACTGATAATGATTTTCCTTAATCCTTTTTTATTTAAACACAAGAGAAGATACATAAGATTACATTCTCACACTATTACAGAAGGGTTTTAAGGCCAACGAGATTAAATTCTAAGCAATAAAACAGTGCAACAAAGACTGGATGCCCTGTGAATTGAGCTCAAAGGGAGATATTCCACATGTAGCTGATTGAAGAACACTTGTGCTCTTAGGATAAAAAAATATATATATAATAATCTTTGGCAAGAATATGGTAAAGCAAGTCTGTATGTGGATTTTAACATATTGCTGTATGACAGTAGGCAAGGTTAGTGTACATACAAAGACCACAAAGTTAAAACGTTTTGACCACTTCCTTTTGCAATAATTTTTTTTTATTTTATTTATTTTTTATTTTACATTTGTTTACCGGGGAAAGTCCAACTGTACACATGTTCTTTTTCAACGGAGGCCTTTGGAGAAAAGCCCCACAAAACATACAGAAATAATTAGTGTAGAAATAAAGAAGTACAAGAAGTCAGATACCAATATATGATAAGTTTAAACAATTGGTAGGTAATCACAAAATTAAATAGACGAATATAAGGCATAAGAACACTATACAATCTTTGAGGCATTTTGTAATTAGAATAGACAAAGGAAGGTGATGCAGTCAGAATATGATATAGAGTACAAAGAGGGAGTTGTAGTTAGCAAGTGAATAAGCTAGTAGGAAGGTCAGAGAGAGAGATGCTAGTCAGTAGTAGAACAAGGACACAGCCATTTGTTGAATAAGTGTTTTTTTAGTGTTGTTTTGAACTGGGATAGTGATGTAATGGTTGTCATGTTTTCTTGTAGTTCATTCCAGATTTTTTCTATATAATTTGAGAAGAGGGAATCTCATGCCTGATTTTTGGATAAAGTGATTTTTATGTGTTGTTTGGGTTTCCCTTTATAATCTCAAAATACTGAAATATTGAATTTCAGTATCTCGAAACTATAAAGCCGAATGACTCACAATCCCGAAACCCAAAAGCACGAAACACATAATCATGAGCATACATACACCATACACCACACTACACACACACCATTCTACCCACACCACACAAACTATACAACCCTACACTTACATGTAAGCAGGGGGGCACCCCCCTTGCACCCCCCCATGTGGGAGGCTCTGCTCCCACACCTCCCCTAATTATATATACCAACTCCGAGATCACACAGAAAAAAAACAAAACAAACTCACACCCAGACATTCTACAGTCCCTCGCACACACACACACACACACACACACACACACACGCATACACACACATTACACATAAACACCAACACATGCAACACTCACACTCATACTTCCACCTCCCTTACCTAACTCACACATACAACTTACAAAAACACTCACATACACTCACCTTACATTCCGGACACCATCCCAGCCAAACACTTCACATAACGTACGTAAATGCATAAGCATGGATTCAACATATTTGGATTCGAGCTTATGCACTTTCTCTATTTTTAAGTTTCGCCTTTATGGTCTTGGGATACTGAAATTCGAGATTTCAGTATTTCGAGATTATAAAGGGGAACCATTGTTTGTTAGAGGAGTGGAAGGTTCTATTAGTGGCATACGGTTGAAGTAATATTTGCAGGGCTGGTGTTTTCTCAGGTTCCTGGAGGATTTTATGGGCCAAGCTTAACTGGATATAATGAAGAAGCTGGGGGAGCTCTAGCCAGTTGAGTTGTTTGAGTGCTATACAATGGTGTGTTCTAGCAGGTATGTTTGTAGCATATCTGGCAATTTTGTTATGACAGGATTCAAGTTTTGTTAGCTCAGATTTTTTTAGATGTGTAAGTATGGGGGTTGCATACAGCAGTGCAGAGATTAAGTGAGTTTGGGCAATGTCAGTCTTAAAATTTTTAGTGAAATAATGTTGGTTCCTATACAATGTTCCAAGTTTTTTATGTACTTTCTTTACAATTTGGGAAATGTGAATATCAAATTTTAGTTTGCAATCAATTTTCACTCCTAAAAGTTTGGTGTGAGGTGATAGGGATACAATGGTGTTATTTAGAGATACAATATTGAAAGTATTAGTGGGTGGGGCTGATTTTGTGAGATGGAAGATCATAAGTTTGGTACTACTGCATATGTAGCTAGATTTAAAGTATTTGTACTTCACTCATATTCTGAGACTAGTGAAATATTTAACTTATAGCATGACTTTATTCAGGAGCAAAAGTACAGTTTTCATATATAATGCACACAGGATTTCAACACTAGAAACATTTCTAGATAGGAACTGCTGAGATATTTAAGAAATTTATGAAGGAAACCATATGTATATTTGGAAAAAGAATAAAAAAATGTATTCTAACTTCAAATGTGGTATCATGGGTGTTATTGATGTGTTTGATGAATGCATTCACTATATATCCATGAATATCACAGACTACCTGTACTTTAAGATACCATTATTAAGGTAATATGGTACCACATTATTGTTAACTATATATATATATATATATATATATATATATATATATATATATATATATATACCTCAGTTTCTCCTGATGAACACAATAACTTCCTCAATAGTTTGAATACTGTACTTGTTAATCCTAATATGTCAGTCCTAAATAAAAGAGTAAGCAGGACACATAGCCAAACCAATTAGTAAAAAAAAATACAAGAAAATCCTAGCCAAGCTAGAGTTTTCACTGTATGAATTATTAAGTACCCCTTAAGGAGATCAGGTGTTTCAGCTATATGGCAGTTCTGGATGCCCATTACTTTTTTCTTTTAAGTCTGTTAATGGACAAATTCAGGCCAATAAAGGGTTTGCATTCAGACTCTGAGACAAGAGTTTATGTTATTTATGTAACATTCATGCTAATCAGTGCAGCAGCTTATGGCATTCTATAGCACAGTCTCTGGCAAGTGGTTATGGTTTCTGCCTTGCAGGTCTGAGGTTCTATCCTTATCTCTTGTCACTCTTCTTCTCCTTTTAGGTGCTCCCATTAGGGGTCACCACAGTGGATCACTGGTCAGCAGAACAAGCGGCAGTAGAGTTTTATGGTGCCGAGTTGCCAGTCTGGTGCCCAACCTTCTTCAAAAGGCACACACTCACACCTCGGACCAATTTAGAATGTTCAATCCATCTACAACAGGTCTTAGGAATGTGGGAGGAAACCAGAGCATCCAGAGGAAACCCACAGGAACTCAAGGAGGACATGCAGACTCTGCACAGAAGTAACTCCTGCTAAGACTCGAACCGGAGAACCTCTTGGTATGAGGCAACAACACTAACCACTGCACTACTGTGCTGCCCTATCTCTTGCCACTCTCAGTGTGGAATTTGCATGTTCTTACTGTGTTTGTATGTTTTCTCACATTCTGCTTTGTATTGCAGTTGCCTCCTAGTTTAAAAAACATGCTTATCAATTAGCTGTTCTAAACTCTACATATAAGTGAAAAATAAATGCTGCATCACTTGGTTCTTACAGTATCATTTCAGGGAAGGGATGGAGAATGACCCAGCTACAGATTCACTTACTAGAGACCTGTTTTTGTTGCAATGCCAGATAATGTACCCTTTCAGTCTAAGAATACGCATATCTCTACTATATGTTGTAACAGTTGGAAAAAAAGCAATTCAATAAACTTCAAGTAGAATACATTCCATTAGCTATGTTGATCATTTCTCAAAGAATTTTGTTTTTATTTATCAGAAGCTGGAAACACTATGTTGCACTTTTCAGGTCACACAGTGTACATTTTATATTTCTAACTGTAATGTCAACTTTAACTTTGCATGGATAGAACACATTCTCTTTCCACTAGTGCAAACTGAAATGTTTACTCCTTAAGTTTGATTAAAGCTAATTAAGGATGACACAAGCTTTCCTTTTAGGCTTTTTTAATGCTCATTGCAGCTTTTCATGTGGGTCCCAGACAGACATTAAATTTAAACAATACCAGAATTCTCACGCCTGACAGTTCAAGAACACTGTGTTCTGCAATATGTTTTATTATTCTGTTGATAACCATCACCTTAGTGAAAACTTGCTTTCCTCTAGGTACTGCAATGTAACATTTACAGCACACCTAAAGTACTGATATTTCTCAGAACTAGAACTGTACTTGCTTTTAAGTATTGCCGTCCTAAGCTTTAGATACAGTAAATACAGATATTAAATGCATAAAAAGTATAGAAACTTAATCTTGGTTGGCAGCTTGATACTGCTTATTTTATCATTTTTCTACTTTTATTTAACATTTGTTTACCAGGAAAGTCCAACGTGGAACAAAGCCAATTTTAAGCAGAGGCCCAGGGAGAAATGCTCCAGATGCATGTCTTTGTAACATTAGAAGAAACCAGAATAAATTTGAAGAAACCCATATGAATGCAGGGAAGACATGCAGTCTCCACACAGAAAGCACCAAAGCTGAGAATCAAACATCGTGCTGTGAGGCAACAACGCTACCGCTGCACCACTGCACCATCCATGCTTAGCTACCAAAACCTTGGTAGTAGGTAAACAACAATGTGCATTTTCCTGCTCTTTACAAGAATCTCCTTTTGTGTACTCATCAGATTATGCCACATCTCTAAATCTATTACCTCGGCAAAGAGACTGTTCCATTGTCCCCACTGTCTGAACTAGTGAAGGAAAAAACAGCTGCATCTTGCTTTTTTGACAATATTACTTCTTTGACTTCAGTGATTCTCTTGAAGTGTAAGATTTCATTCAAATCCCTCTCTTTTTATTTTATAAGGATATCTTTATATCCTTAAAATCATAATGGAGTACTACACTCCTGAGTGTGCCATCCTTTGGATGAGACATTAAACTGAAGCTTCATTTGCTTGAGTTGGTGGCAGCTCAAGTAGGTGTAAAAGATCTAATAGCACCTACTGAAAAGGGTAGGGGTCCTTTATTTAGCACATAACAACATTATATCCATATTGAAGCACGTACACATTTACAGGCATATATATGTGTGTATATATATATATATATATATATATATATATATATGTGTGTGTGTGTGTGTGTGTGTGTGTGTACATACATTTATTTCTATTGTTTTACTATTTATCATTTTTCTTATGACATCCTCATTGTTATTCTTCCAGAATTGACCCTCACTCTGTTTTCCAAAACCATAACCTAATTTTTTTTGCAATATATCTTCCAAAATCCATTTGCTACTAAAGAAAATTTCATTCAGTCTTTCATTCCAAATAACCCATATTATGTAAACTAAATTCTTATCAATCCTTTCCACATATTCTTTCTTCTTGTTCATATAATATCCATACATAATTGTAGTCATATGTATATTATTTATGCCATAAATAGTGTTTAAAAATTGTTCGCACAATCTTTTCCACTTTTTCACCGCTCTTTTACATTAAAAACATTTTTTCTCTTCCCTCCCACAAAATAAACACACTCTTTTAACTTTCTATTTTTATGGCATATTCCCATGTACAGGTAATTTATTTATCACCAGCCTCCACAGGAAATCCTGACAGCCTACTATCTCGGTATACGACTTTTCCTTACTTTAATGGCTTTAATCACTTCTGGTAAAAATTTCCACAGATTTCCATAATAATATTGTTTTTCACATATTATTATAGCATATCCCACAATCTTCCTCTATATCATCATTTTTTTTATTTTCCATGTTAGTATTTTTTCTTGATAATGTTTTAATTTCTTCATTGATATATTTTTCTCTTTTTCTTATTCTATTCATCTCCCAGAACATTTTGTACATATATTTAAAACATTATATCTATTAATTTATCATTCTCTTCCTTTATCCACGTTAATACTCCATACAAGTTTAAAGAAGAAGAATAAACAACTGGATTTATTAACTCAAACCCCCTTCTCTTCACTCATATACAACACACCTCTTTTCACTATGTTTATCTTACCCAAATATGCATATACATCATCCCTTCTCCCTTGTAAATAATATCTCTGCCTAAATAGTAATACCTTAAGTTTTTCTTGATTTATTTTATATATTTCTTTTTCCATATCATAATGCTCTCTTACACTGTTCTCTAAATTCTCTGTATCTATACATTTCCTGTACTTCACTTTCTCCTCCTCCTTACATCTTTCTGCCATTAAAAAAAACATGTTTTAACTTCTTTTTAAAGTCAGTCCATCATTCAGACCAGTTTTTTTATAGAAGTCCTTCATAGTTACATGATCCTTCCATAACTGCAATACTTTTCACTCTCAAATTTCATCACATAATTTCTTATTTATTTTTTTATTCATTTTCTTATTTTAATATACTCAGCTTCTTCCACTATCTCCATCCATACTGTTAAATGGTCTGGAAAAACTTGCAAATGTATCACCATCTGCTACCCTCAAGCCTTCCAATAATGCAAAATAATCAATTTCAGATCCAAGTACCCCCTTCTATAAATCCACTGACGTTTGTTCCACACAGATAATTTACCATATTTTATCACTTCCGTTATTTTTTATATTGTTCCCTTTCTTTTTATATTTTCCCCTTTAATCACAATTAAAGTCTCCACAATTATAATTTTCATGTTATGGCTACATAGGCCAAAATTTGATGAAACGGATTTTCTCTTTCCTTCATAGTTATATATGCATATAATGTTATAATTCTGTAAATGTGCTCTCTCCGTCTCACATCCACAACATTTAAACTTTCCATCATTACCAACATTATATCTAGCATTATCACTGTTTTTTATACAACATAGCTATTCCAGAATAACATTCACTTCCTAGGTTCCATATTATATTTCCACCTCACATTTTTTCTGTTTGCAGTCTTTCTTTACTTGACAGGAATCTTACATCTTCAAACATAATAACATTCATATCACAGTTAGTATAACATTCTGGTATCCCTATCCTCTTACAGTGTTAATAATACTGTTCATGTTTATTGAAAGCACTCTAAAATTGTTGCTTTTCCTTCTTTTTAAGTTTAGGGGAAATATTTTAAAATTTTCATTTTCTTATTTTTACTCTTTCCTCAATGTATGTACAAATAATCATTCATCCTCTGAATTAAATTTTTCACTGTTTAGAAATTTAAAAAAATATTAGTACCAGTCTCTTCTCCTGACCTCTATTCTTGTACGCAGTCTATATCCTCATTTCCCCTCTGTGCTTTTTGTTCTTCTACATTTTCTTCTTCACCTAGTTTACCCTCTCAACCAGTCTCTTGTTGTCCTTTCTCATTTATGTTTTCTTCACTTTCCCCTTCTTTTTCATTATTTACTGTTTTCTCTTCAGAATCCATCCAAAAGTGTCCCCCTTTTTTCACACAGTTTGCATTCATGCACATACCTTCTTGCTGTATATCCTTCTCCTCAATTTGGTTACATTGCACCTTGTCACAATCATTATTTAAATGTGAAAAGCCCCCACAAAAGAAACATGATTTAGGCTGACCAGCATATTTTAATGCCCCTGTATGACAAGACATAAAAATAACATTTTGCAAGTGTTTTACCATGCTTTCACATTTCAAAACAGCTTCTAACCTCCACCCTCCATTCCATAAGTTTTGCTCATCTGTAACTTTCACCATATTATCAACAAATTCATACTGACCTTGCTTGCATTTTTTAACATCAGATTCTTCCAGTTCATCAGTTCTAAACTGCAAAGTAACATTTTTAAATTAAGTTACTACCAGAAAACAAGTAATTGTTCCACTGAAACTTTCCCTTTTTTGTTATACAGTCCAGCTATTTCATAATCAGTCCATCAGTTTCAAGCCACAAAAAGTCTCTGCCCCAATATGTATAAAAGACCAACTTTGTTGAGCTTTAAAAACCAGAGCAGTTACCAAATTGTCCCATATATATCAATCTATTACACTGTCATTTTGTTGTTACTGTCACAGTTGGCCTTCTTTTTCCTTTTTAAACAGTGTTACAGTTTGTTGTTACTCTCCTTTTTTGCCTGCTGTCACTGCATTATATTTTTTTAGTTATTGCATTATCTGCTGTCACAAAACCAGACACCTAAATGTGCTGCTCTTTTACTTTTTTGTCACTGCTGCATAACTTTTAACTGCTGCATTATCTGCTGTCACATCATCTGGTTTATTTACTACATAACTTTTTTGCAAGTATTAAGGATAGTAATCTATCATCCCAGTCCATGAAACAGCAGAACTGTCACCTGGATCATCTGCTCAATTATTTTTCACAGAACATAATCTAAAAGCCTCCTGACACCAGTTCTGTTATATGTACCACTTCCTCAGACTTACTTCTTTCTCCATGGAGACAGCAAAACATTGTTCATTTGTAATATCCACCACACAGGAGTCTTTGTTCACATTCTTGGGCTCTGTATTGAATACATTTTTCTCCAACTTCTTATTTCCTACCTTCAAATTCTCTGTAGCTTTTCATGTTACTGCTTCCCTTAGGCCTTTTCCTTGCTGATGTAGGAGCCTTTTGGCACTGTTTAGCAAATCCAAAGACTATAGGTCCTTTATTTAACAAATCTTGAATACTTGCAATATAAATTGAAGACATAAAATAAAATAAAATAATATTTACATTATTTACAATATTATACACAAACTAATTACATTGACCTCATATTCAGTTTTTACATTCAAAATACATTTATATCTGACCCCCACTCTACTTTCCACAATGTTTCTGATAAGTTCAATTTATCATTATACATAATTTATTTTATTCTTTGGTTCCAAATTATCCACATAACATTAAATATTTTTATAAACATTTTCAATAAACACTTTTGGCCAGATTCAGTAAAGCCTACATAGTCCGTTTCCACTGTGTGCAGTGTTTTGGATTCAGCAAGCAGCTGTACACAGTGTGTAGAGCCACACACAGTAGCACACAGAATGTAAATACTGTGTCATACAAATTACAGCATAAACAGCTGAATAGTATGCTAATCAACCAATCCAAGATGGGGGAGCTACTCAAAAAGCAATAAATCAACCATTTAGACTCAGGGCTGGTTTTCCCTGTGAATTCCAAAACCTATTGGATTACAGCCACAGAAAGGAGTCTACACAGAAACAATATTAGGGGCTGCTATTGCTTTAATTCATGTGTATTTGCAACAGGCTAAAGTCTATGCTGCTGCTGCTAATAGACAAATGCCAAGAAGGAGAAGAGTTTTCAGACCTTGGGTAACTTATCACAACCTACATGATATGGAAATTGTAGACTGCTACAGGTTGGATAGAGACACACTATAGGAATTCTGCAGCCTCTGTCATCCTCAACTCAGAGCCAGGACAAACCGAGGGGAACCCATCCCAGTCAAGGCAAATATATATGTAGCACTTACAATCTTAGCTACAGGTAACTTTTAGAGATCAACAAGGGACATGCTGGGGGTGTTACAGGCTTCAGCATCTGCTATCCTCCAGCAATTCTTGAATGCTATGCTCTAACATGACATGAGCATATATATTTTCCCTGTACTCCTGGGGACAGGGCCATAAATATGCAACATGTCTACCCTGTAGCACACTACCCTGAAGTACTGGGTGCCATAGATTTCACACATGTAGAAATTAAAGAATCACCTGGGGAACAGGGAAGGCTCTACATTAATAGGAAGGGATTCCACTCTATTAACTGCCAAGTCATGCATAATGCTAAGGGAATCATTTGAATGTGTGTACTGACAACCCAGGCAGTTACCATGACTCACATATCTGGCACACCTCTCAAATGTTTCAGATGTTCACTAAGGTGGATATCCCACAGGGTCTTTCACTGGGGGATGCAAGTTATACACTGGAACTGTGGCTGATGACACCCTTGAAAAATGCACAGGCACCTGCTGAAGAACACCCTAATGGGGCACATGCTCAAACCAGAAATATCATAGAGTGTGTGTTTGGGCTGCTGAAGTCACAATTCCCATGCCTAGATCCATCTGGTTGAGCTCTGCAGTACAATCCACAGACATGTACTGAAATATTCACAGTATGTGCCATGCTACACAAGATCATCCTGAGAAAACAGTTTTAGCAGGATCAACAAGAGGAAGGAGCACACATCCCACCATCAATGACAAGGTCACTATAGCGACATGCAGATGAGGAGTCCAAGGGGGAACCAGCAGTTGCTGTGGGTGTAGGCAGATGTAGGCATGCTCAATATGCCCTTGCATTGGCTAAGAGACAACCCACAGCACACTCATTCACCACCTAAGGGCCTAACGCCTTCCTCCAAAGCACATACATATAATAACATTGATGCCAGACAATGCTCACAACCTTTACCTACCCATGTAATGGCTGTGTACTGCTAGCATCAGACAGACTAATCCCTGAACTAAAACTGTAACATCTGCTGGATTTACAAGGTAAGTGTTGAACCTGGAGTATTAAAACAGAATTGTGTAATAATACAAATGAATGGCTTATCCTTGCATGTTGTTACTTGGTAATGCAGGTAAATAAAAGGCGGGTGAGTTGTGCAGCAATGACTTCAACATGTGACAGCAGAGACTTATGTGAATACATGTGTCCTCTATCAAATAATAGGCCTCAAGCATCAAAGATTGACATGTTCATATGTCTCATCAGTACTGATGGTCACAGAATGTCCTCAGTTTGGCTTCATACTTTTATACTGGAAAACTATTAAAGAGAGAAGTTAGAAATTAATGAGTCAGATTTTAGTTTCAGATGTCTTAACCCTCAGAAGATTCTTAAAAATACTAATGAAAAAAACTGTTCTGATTCTATCAACTGTCTAACGTTGTAAGACCAAAATATGTAAAAAGTACAATTAGCAAAACAACATCACAAACACAGATATAGTAAGCACTATGTCAGTTATGCACCCTGAGCATCAGACACAAAGCTTATGTATCCCTGAATCTGAAAGACAGAAAACAAGGATATATCACAGTTATCATCACTTTCACAGGGTGTTATGTGTGGGTGTGGGGAGGGGTGGCAGGAAGTCTATGCTGATACAAAAGGTAAATGGGTGTGTGTGAGTAAGAAAGAGAAACAGGCAGACATTTGGATAAAGTAACAAATGGTCACTGAGACAGAATGAGCTTTAAGCCTCATGGCTGAAGCATGTAACTGTAATGTGTGTATCTGCATGGGCCCTCCAGGTGAAATTGGTGTGAGTGTCTGCAAAATCTCAGCCAAGCTCTGTGCTAGCTCTGTGTCTTGGCATGTTGGACAGGAGTGAGCCATGCATGGTAGAGGTGGCAGTTCTTCATTTTCAAACCTAACCATGAGAACTGTCTCTGCCAGGGGTTGCACTAGCACATCAACACTCATGGTAAAATGCACTGCTGCTACTTGAATGTGCCTGATGTCTGCTGGATGAGCTCTCCTCATGAGGATGCTCAAAACCCCAACCCCATGGCCTGCCACATCTGAGTGTGGACCTGTCAACCACTGACAGAGCTATGGAAGTAGTGCCACTATGGGAGTGTGATCAGGCATGGCCACGTTGGTTAACATCAGATGATCTGGCTGACCTACACCCACATGGATGCCATCCCCCTCCCAGCAGATGTTCCATCAGAGACATCGCCTGTTCCATGTCATTCATCCAATCCATTGAATTGGCAATCCAGTGGAGGCAGTCACGCATATCAGCCTGTGCCAAATCTACAACCCTAAGCCTTTCTCTGGAGGACCTATTGGAACATGCCTGCTCCTCCATGATGTCCCTAAGCATATATCTAGTGGCACAAGAAGACACACCTGGATCAGGTGGAGGATGGACAGCAAGGCTCCTCTGAGCACCCCAAACAACCCTCCTTTGTGGCACCTCACTGTCACTTTGGCTACATCCAGGGTCAGCAGGTACTGAAGCTGCAGTAACCACACTATCCTGATTGAGTCTCTCACCATTCACCTGTCCAATATCTGCGGGCTTACTGGAATGGGTTGATGTAGGCCTACTAGCTGTAACCAATGGAATTACAGATTATGACTGAATGTAAACTTCAGTGTCAGATTCAACCTGTGCACCCCCTGACTGTGCTTGTGTTTGGCCATCAACATCATCAGAGCCTGCCAATACTCTGATATCAGGTGGTAAGAATCCTAAACTTCCACTGTCAGGATCACCTGTGATAATAAGCAACAAACACAAGAAAGAAATTAATACCTACAGTACTATAGTCCAATATATGCTAACATACTACCAGTGGTCCCACTATTACAGATAGTGCAGCAATACACACAACAGTCCTGACACCCACATCACACATATGGATAACATAAATAATTCTTTGACCTCCTCATCAGTACTGACATAAAAATATTTGGCTTAACATGTGCAGATGGCTCTAGGGTCCCTATGGAGGATGGTCCTGGAAGAAGTTAAACAAAATGTAAGGACACTATCATCACAATTAAGAGTAACAGAGGAAGTTAACTTTTTGCCCTTTATATGTCCATTAACGATGCATTTAACAAAACCTGGATGATATGTCTACCCCAAGCCCATGTGTAATTAACCAGAATGTGTTGTTAACATTATCAATTTACAATATTCCCTCCCCCAAAAAATGATCTTAAACAGTACTTAAGTATTGGTGTCAATATTTTACTATACAAGAAGTATTTAACAATTGAGATAGGTATGCCTAACTGGATACTCTTCCTGGGACATACTTGTCCTCCCTGAAACAGCAGCAGCACCAACATCAATTACATGCTGCTGTACACTTTCCATTGAGCTCTCTGGATCCCTGACAGAGAACAGGAACTCTTCATTTTGTGTCAGTGGTGGCTCTGTAGCAACCCCCCTCATAGCCATCTATTCACGGGCCACTGCAGAGATCTCCTCTGGGCTGATGAAATCATGTCAGTAGCCCTGTGATGCACCTGGTCATATGTCCTGCTCTGGACAGCTACTACATTTACATCAGCCACTATCTGGTTCTAAATTTGCATTCTTCCAGACATATCCCCATGTCCCCTCTCAAGCAGAAAGGCACCATGTAACCTAAATGCTTCAACAATCACTTCATTCTCAAGGTCACTTAAGGGGGTTTGTAGGGATTGGGATGCCAGGGTGCCATAGTTGTAGGTGACATAAAACACAAAAGAAGGAGAATAGATATAAGTATCATGTAAATAAAAGTCCTGTTTAGATATAACACAGAAAATGTAGTTTTTCAGTATTATCCACTGGAAAAATAAAAAAAAAAACAGTCAGGATATTCAAATATAAAAAAGAATTTATGTGACTGTAACATATTACAATCACACACAAAACAAGGTTGGATCCAAAACAAGGAGAGTAACAATAACAAAGCAAGCCTCTATACAAACAATTATGTTTGTGCCAACACAGAAAAAGGACTTGGCTCCCCCACCCCAAAAACAAGAGGCAAAATACATTTTGATCCCAAACAAAGGAATAAAACATCAGTGCATTGTTATAAGTGCTATCTAAGAAACTGTCACAAAAATGTGTACATATTTAACACAGAACATTCATTTTGATGCAATTGCCAGTCACCTCTACCTGTGGCCAGCACTCCCCTAAAGGTGTCTATGGGCCAGTTTAGAAGGCTAACATCCCCATGTCATTGACAGTATAGCACATTTACATTTCCCTGAAATAACAATAGAAGAGTGTAAATAACCAAAGTACAACTCAGACCAAAACCAGGACTAGCAGTTAAAAATTCAAGAACAACCAAAAAATTACTAGTTAGCCAGAACCAAAGTACTCTTTAATGTGAACAACATTAATTCACAGTTACATGCTTTTGTCTTATCCAGACTTCTTCAGAGCTGTAGAGAACCAAACTAAAGAGCAAGTTAAAATAGAGGATGAATCTCCCCCACCCCCACCAGCATCAGCCAATAAAAGATACACTTTAATTAATATCTTAAAGAAGTATAACTAAAGCTTAAACAACAGAAGGTCTCCTTAATTCACTAATAACAGAAACACTGTCATTAAGTCCTGGAGAATTTAAAGCATCAAGTTTCAGTTGTCAACACAATTCTCTGTGCAGAAGCCTGTTTTTCCAGTCACCACAATAAATAGATCTCTGCACTTGTTCTAATACAAAAAAGGAATGTAAATCACTCACAGATCAAGGAGTGTCTTGCAAGTGCACTTTTACAATCACCTTTCTGAATACTATACAAGTGCTGCTAAATATGCTCAAAAAAGGCATTTTTGGTTTTGCCTATATAGAAGGCTGAACATGCCTCACAGGACACCATCTCTACAACTCTAGATGTTTTGCAAGTACAGACTTTAGTAACATCAGTTTGTCCCAATATCCCCCTTAAGAAACCAGTATAGCTGGTTTTAATATAAGGACAAGAGTGACATGACCCATGCCTTCTAGTAACTGACACTCCTTTGGTCTTACTACCAGACTTTTCAAGTAACATTTTCATATTAGATTTCTTTCTATAGGTGAAACTAACACTTTTGTCAAACAGTGCCTTAGTAACATCATAACATTCAAAAATACACCAGTTTCTTCTAATAATTTTCTCTATTTGTCTAACATCAAGTGTGCATTGTATGACCATGTTAGTCTGTAGATTCGGGGGAGTGGTGTCTTTACGCTATCTAATACCCTCAAGTCCATGCAAAATAATCAGTGCAAATTTAGTTTGTCTACCAAGCCAAACTTCCTGACTTAGTTCCTCCAGGAGGTCATTGGGGTAAAACCTCTCAGCAAACATCCTTGTAATTTTGTCGAACTCTGACAAATAATTATTATCCTCAGAAGTCAATCTTGACACCCGAATAAGTTGGCTTTAACAATGCCTTTTTTTTGGTGCATGGGATGACAGCTGGTGTAAAACAGAAAATAATTACAATAGGTAGGTTTTCTGCATACTGAGGTAGAAAACTTGCTACCTGCTCCCTTGCACAACTCAACATTTTAATATGCATTTTTTTGATAATCGTGATGATAAGTAAAAGACAGAAAATCTGTACTTGTTTGCATGGACTCACAAAATACCACAAACTGGTCAAATGTACCTTCCTAAATGATCAAAAGATCATCCAAAAATTGATTTAGACTTACAAACTGTAGAAAGCCAGGTTAGACTTGCAAAGTCTAGAAGTAATTGCATTAAGGTTTTAAATGAAAGTAAGGAGCACACGTTTCACAGTTTCTGTTCAGTAACATCCAACCTCCTCTTTATTTCTTGACAACTGTATATTATTGCCATTTAATATCCTCACATATTTAAGGACAATAATACAAAATGCCTTACAGACTGCATGTTTCAGATTACTGGTCATATAAGAGAAGAATGAGCAACAAACACAGAGATATAAGACAGAGCTGCATTTCTGCAAGCAATAGTCATAAATGGTTATGTGATCATTCATTGCACTACATCTGAAATTAATACATGTGCAAACAACTCAGAAGTGTACAACTGTCTTATGTTTTGTTAATACTGTGGATGATGTTGCAGTTGTTTATTGGCACAATGATTTTCAGTCTCTGCTGCAAAGCTGATTCTGTGACAAAGAGGGATAAAACACCTTTACTGTGTCATGAAGGTTCATTGGAGTAAGAGTTCAGCTCCAGACCTGTGCAAAATATTTCATGTATACCAACATAAATTTTGTAGTGTTGTTTATGTAAGATTTCTTTTCTTCCTTTCTCCTAAGTTTACCTTTTTTAAATGCCACTATTTGCATGGTAAGTGGCTTAGTGCAAACAGCAGAAATGGAGAAACAAATAAAT
The DNA here is from genome assembly GCF_019279795.1 of Protopterus annectens. NCBI lineage: Eukaryota > Metazoa > Chordata > Ceratodontiformes > Protopteridae > Protopterus > Protopterus annectens. Next base: position 413,987,086 of record NC_056732.1, read on the forward strand.
ATCATGATAGCTTTGCTTATCTCACTTGTGTTATGCTTAGCAGTGCAGAATTCTGGACTAATGTCCCATACAGGAAGCAGACAAAACACCTGTAGACTGGGCATAGACATTTTAAATGTCAAAAAGGAAACATTGCAGTTTTTGCTTACCATTGTGCAACATTGCTAAGAGACGTTGAGTGACAGTTAGCAAGCTTCCCCAACACCTGCAGCCATCGAACAACCATCAAACACATGCAGAGAGGAAGTAGACAGTGAACAATTTCAGAACAGATACATTGTATCAACTGTATGTTGGGCACCATGCAAACATGGTAAGTGGCATTGTGCAATGGTTAACACACAAAAGTCAGTAATGAATAAGGAAATATCCAACTGTTCTTTAACTATTGCTGTGGCAGCAGGTATAAGTGTAGGGCTGTAATGCAGATGGTCCTGGGTTCTAATACAGGAAGTGCAACATATTTTTGCTGTTTTGACAGTTCGGTTTATAGTTATGAAGAGGAAAATTTCCAAGTGCCATTTCAATATTCCTGTGGCAACATTTATAAGTGTAGGGCTGTATACACATGGTCCTGGTTTCTAATACAGGAAATTCTAGACAATTTTACTATTGTTCCATTTCACATTATATTAAATATCACATAATTTATACACAATTATAAATAGTGGTGCTGATATGAAGCATATGTATGAGGGATAAGACATTGTGTTTGAAGGTTCAGAGGTATGACTGAGGGTATAATGTCTACTATGTTTCTGTTAAGTATAATTTTGCTATCTGGACTTAGATAGCCTTCACCCTTAAATAAAACACATACACAAATTAATGTATATACAAGGACCTTGTCAGGTCACACACATACATGGTTAACTCCTCAATCTGTCATCTGTATTTATAAATAATTCATGATTGTGTTTGAGAAGCACTTCTTCTGTCGTAGAGATAGAAAATCACCACTGTGGAAGAACATAATTTGCTCCTTATGCATAGGTTTGAACCTTACACTGAAAAAATACATTTTTGCAGTGTGTAAAGCTAAACAAACATGTGTCAGGTCATGAACTTTATGCCCCCAGTGCATGTCTGCAAAGTTAAATCACCTAATAGTTACAGCAGCACACAACCGTCAAACTAATGTCAAGTGCCAGATTAACCTTCCAGTTTCCAAAATTGCTTTTCTTTCTGTTTGACAATGTTGCTGTCTGTTTAACATCACACAAATGCAGTTCATACAATTACTCAGGTTTGCACACTACCAGTAAATGCAATAGCAGGAATTGGCATGAAATCATTATTTGCTATTGCACTGCTTTGGGATTAGACATGTCTGGTGTTAGAGGGGAAAGTGCCCATGGTCAGTAGGTGGGGAAGATATCAAGCACTCCAGCAGCCAGCAGAGTAAGGGGATGGTGATGACAGTCCTTTGGGTGAGGACTAGATTGTCACTGTCCCCATGTTTGATGGGCATGGGCTTGCATTATCCCCTACCTCACCCCTATTATGGTGTCTCCAAATGTTTGTGTCCTTCACCATCCCTGTGTCTTGTCTCATTTTCCTGTTTATTTACATTTGCTTCCTCACCTAGCCAACTTACCTAACTCAGAAATACCAACATCACTTACACAGCATTCCTCCCTTACTGAAGTTAAAAAAAAAAAAAAAAAAAAAAAAAAATCAGGCACCTGTCCCACAAAAAAAGTATCATCCCATACATAGCTCTCCATTTCACATGTGTTTTCTTGACACACTTGATTTGGTCCAATTGGTTATAAATGATTGCATTGTTGTCACTGCTCTTTATGGATGTGACAGTCATAATTCAGCTAATATTCTGTACATATTTTCATTTTACACTGTTGAAATGGATAGCTATGTTTTTTTCCTACCTCCCTCCTGCATATTCCTATATTGCTTTCCCTTTGTTCTTGTCCCCTGTTTCATCACTTTCCTATTTACCCCATTTTAACACCTATAATGTGGTAAAAAATAGAATGATGCACAACACACACACAAGTAACAAAAAAACAATGGAGCCTTTCACTTTTTGGCCTTTGTTTGCACAGAGTTTGGCATTGCTCATCAATGCCAAATGACGGTGAACAGCTCTTCTCTGTTGCAGTTACCGCTGTACAATGCCACTTAAACATGCTGCACTATGTCAACAAAATAACACACGGTAAATGTAGTATAAAGAATAATTTCATTGCATTATCACTACATATTTAAATGTATTACAGTCACATGAATTCGAACACAGTATCATCTGGGTTCCAAAAGAAATATGTCAACACATTTACACCTGCTGCCACAGAGTCAGATAAGTAGCAGGTGTGTTTCATACCCTCAGTACTGAGAACTCTCATAATTATAATTAAAATAAAAACAAAAACATCGACCACTGTGTAGGTAGAAATGGCAATAAGGCACAGACCAGGAACTTGAAGCAGAAGAAATTTATTCGAGTAAAAAGCACACCGACTGAGCACTTTCACCAGTAAAACTGGCTTCTTCAGAGTCGTATACGATGCTCCCTTGCAAAGTTATTTACCAAAATATGAAAAAAATCATAATTTCCATAACCATAAGTCCCAAACAAACTTTGCTGTCTGCACGTGTCAAACCTACAGGCACAATTCTTTTACCATGTTTGAACCAGCAATACTGTTTTCAAAATGAGGTAGTACTTGGCACATTCAGATGCTCCCTTGCAAAGTTATTTACCAAAATATGAAAAAAAAAATAATAATTTCCATAACCTAAGTCCGAAACAAACTTTGATATCTGCACGTGTCCAACATACAGGCACAATTCTTTTACCATGTTGGAACCAGCAATACTGTCTTCAAAATGAGGTATTACTTGGCACATTCAGATGCTCCCTTGCAAAGTTATTTACCAAAATATGAAAAAAAATAAATTTCCATAAGCTAAATCTGAAACAAACTTTGATATCTGCATATGAGTACAACATTATTTTACCATGTTAGAACTATCAACACTGTTTCTTTTTCCTTCCCCATGTTACTGCTTCAAAGTTCCTAAAAATGACATGTTTGATCTTCGTAATACAAAATGGGTATGTTGCACTGAGCTGAAAAAGGGAACCTAAAGGTTCAAATCATAAAATGTAGAGAAAGAGTGCTACACAAGTTCACCGTAATGGGAGTTTCTATGCAAGATTAATGTTTCAAAATGAGGTATTACTTAGCATATTGACATGCTCCCTTGCAAAGCTATTTACCAAAATATGAAAAGAAATCATAATTTTCATAACCTTAGTCCTAAACTTTGATATCTGTATATATGTACAGCATACAGACATAGTTATTTTATTATGTTGTAAAATGAGATATCGCTTGGCACAGTTACATGCTCCCTGGCAAAGGTATTTACCAAAATATGAAAAAAAAATCATAATTTCCTAATCTAAGTCCTAAAGAAAGTGTGATATCTGTAGAGGTGTACAGAATACAGACACCATTCTTTTATCATATTGTAAGGACTAACACTCTCTTTAGCATGAGGTATAACTTGCCACAGTTACAGGCTCCCTAGCAAACTTATTTACTAAAATATGAAAACAATCATAATTTCCATAACCGTAAGTCCCAAACAAACTTTGCTCTCTGCACATGTGTCAAACACGCAGGCACAATTATTTTTACCATGTTAGAACCAGCAATACTGTTTTCAAAATGAGACATTACTTGGCACATTGAGATGCTCCCTTGCAAAGTTATTTACCAAAATATGAAAAAAATCATAATTTCCATAACCATAAGTCCCAAACAAACTTTGCTATCTGCACGTGTCAAACATAGAGGCACAATTCTTTTACCATGTTGGAGCCAGCAATTCTTTCTTCAAAATGAGATATTACTTGGCACATTCAGATGCTCCCTTGCAAAGTTATTTACCAAAATATGAAAAAAATCATAATTTCCATAACCTAAATCCCAAACAAACTTTGATATCTGCACATGTGTCAAACATACAGGCACAATTCTTTTACCATGTTGGAACCAGCAATACTGTCTTCAAAATGAGGTATTACTTGGCACATTCAGATGCTCCCTTGCAAAGTTATTTACCAAAATATGAAAAAAAAAATCATAATTTCCATAACCTAAGTCTGAAACAAACTTTGATATCTGCACGTGTCCAACATACAGGCACAATTCTTTTACCATGTTGGAACCAGCAATACTGTCTTCAAAATGAGGTATTACTTGGCACATTCAGATGCTCCCTTGCAAAGTTATTTACCAAAATATGAAAAAAAATCAATTTCCATAAGCTAAGTCTGAAACAAACTTTGATATCTGCATATGAGTACAACATTATTTTACCATGTTAGAACTATCAATACTGTTTTTTTTCTTCCTCATGTTACTGCTTCAAAGTTCCTAAAAATGACATGTTTGATCTTCGTAATACAAAATGGGTATGTTGCACTGAGCTGAAAAAGGGAACCTAAAGGTTCAAATCATAAAATGCAGAGAAAGAGTGCTACACAAGTTCACCATAATGGGAGTTTCTATGCAAGATTAATGTTTCAAAATGAGGTATTACTTAGCATATTGACATGCTCCCTTGCAAAGCTATTTACCAAAATATGAAAAGAAATCATAATTTTCATAACCTTAGTCCTAAACTTTGATATCTGTATATATGTACAGCATACAGACATAGTTATTTTATCATGTTGTAAAACGAGATATCACTTGGCACAGTTACATGCTCCCTGGCAAAGTTATTTACCAAAATATGAAAAAAAATCATAATTTCCTAATCTAAGTCCTAAAGAAAGTGTGATATCTGTAGAGGTGTACAGAATACGGACACCATTCTTTTATCATATTGTAAGGACTAACACTCTCTTTAGCATGAGGTATAACTTGTCACAGTTACAGGCTCCCTAGCAAAATTATTTACTAAAATATGAAAACAATCATAATTTCCATAACCGAAGTCCTAAACAAAACAATATATCTGTATGTATCCACCACCCTTGACAACACCAAGTGACACACAATGAGTGATGCAGTTGGGGGAGATCACCTACAGCTCAACTCTCCCTCCTTGTTGGTAAAGGGGGTTGTTTCTCTCTTGTTTGTTGATGTACCAAACCAGTGACATACTGTCCATTTGGATGGCAATTATCCCTTGAGGAGGGAGTTCTGAAATGCCTGCAACTCTAAATAGACGTTCTCTTCTCCAAGACATTTATATGCATATTGGTCTCTTCTGAGAACCATATAACCACAATGAGGACTTTACTGTGTATCAAAAAATTGCACAAATAATAGAAAGAAACTGGTGGGGGGGGGGGTGACTTGAAATGACTTCACATAGACAAAAACCCAAATCTGGCTTGTGCATTCATCAATGTGATAACGACCTCTACTCAACATTGACAGCTGCTGAGAGTTTAACCTGAAGTGATAATGAATCAGTGCTATAGTGGATCTGCACTTATTGTTAATGTGATAATGACCTGCATTTCATCACTTGAAAGTTATGCATGCTCAGACACAGGTGATTATTGCTGCACATAACCATTTGAGTAGGCATTTATTATAATTCAGTAGAAATAGTATAACACTTGTATATTACTGTGCCCTTTTCCTCCCACCTAATTTCTACACATGACTGACAAAGCCAGGAAAAATGCCCAAAATATATGGTAGCTGCATGCTAGTAGTAGTCAGCAAGTAATAACCTTTACCTCAGTCAGGCAACTCTTAAGTATAAACAGAAATACAACGATACAAGCAGAAATGGCAAACTTATCTGGTTCATCCATGTAAGAATTAATCCAAAAAGTAGTAATTCAAGTTATCTCACCTAACCATCCCTCTGGTTACAATAACACACACCACTCTTTGCAATCCAACATGTCTTCAGACATGTTTATTATCGGTGTTCCTCAATGCAGTATGTGCATATTGTTAACAGATAATAAATGATTATTGAAAACTGGATACATAAAAAATTATAATAACCATCACTGAAACCTGAGCTAAAGATAACCTATGCCTTTTACACCATAGCTGTAGTGCAATATTCTAACACATAGATCAGCTGAGAGAGCAAGGCATGGCACCTTGCAGTCAACCAGTGAATCAGTTGTCTGTGTTGTCTATGCATCAGTGCCAAAATGGCACAATAAACTGTTTTGCCCACCAATCACTTCAGCAGTCTGACCATGGATGCACAAGCACATCCCTGGTACACAAATGAATTATTTCCCTTGAATAACCCTTCTGTAACAGTTCCTGGTATATACATGCACCAAAATGAGGCATTCACCCAAGTCACCCCTTTCAAAAAGCAGTTTAACACACAAAGACAGAGACAGAGAGAAGCTAACGTTCCATTCAATGTTTTTCCAACATATAAGCACATATCTACATCTTGCATTTATTTTATCACCTCATTGAGTCCCCTTTGTAGTTTCATCAATTTAATATATTATTACATCATTATTATTATACAACAACAACAACAACATTACATCATCATATTATACATTGTTTATATACTGTTTGTTCAGTTTATAGAATTATGAATGCCTAAGGAAACAAACGAAGAGTGTTTCGTTAGGCATTCCATTCCATCATATTATATACTGTTTATATACTGTCTATTCAGTTTATAGAATTATGAATGCCTAAGGATACAAACAAAGGATGAAGAGTTAATTTTCTGCACAGAAACAGAAAGGTGATGACAGATTTTAGTCCTGGGTGTACACTACTTTAAACCCTATAAAAGCAAAATATAACTGTAACAGCAGAGTTGTTTTCAAATGCCCTATTTTTACAAGGCATTCTGAATTATGGTTGAAAATACCATGACATTACAACACAGACTGCTTCCTTTCTTTTGCATCAGTCACTGGTACAGAAGTCATTCTTCTGAAATGTAAAACGGTTGATGTATTACAGAATTGCTGGAGACTTTTGTACCTCAAATCATTCAGAGCTACAGTACCACACTTTCCCAGCAGTACTCAGTCTTTCCCATGGTTAACTACACTAGGAAAATATATACAGAAATGAATGTAAAAGAGAAACTAAATACTTTACACTTTTCCCCGAGCAACATCTTCATTAGTATGTCCAGGTATAAACATGCACCAAAATAAAGCATTTCCCCAAATAACCCTTCAGTAACATTTCATAGTATGTGCAACTACCAAAATATACACTTCACCCAAGCAACTCCTTCAGTAGAATGTTGAGGTATGCACAATCACCAAAATTAAACTCTTCCTCAAATGAAACTTCAGTAACATTTACTAGTCTGTACAACCCCTACTAAATCCAGTTATGCTCAACATCCCAGTGCCAAATTTCTTAAAAAAAATTATCCTTAGTACTTTCCACATATAAAAGGCACATCCATTTAGCAAGGACTTTCAAAAGTCACTTATGTCCTGTTCACCAGTCCATTGGCATGTAATTTTTTTGCCTCACATCCTCCGCCACTTATGTGAATGCTCTAATTATTGTGACCCTGAAATTCACATTTTTACAAAAGGGGGTTGTGAGAAGTGAACCCACTTCCACAAAACTTGGGGAAGTATCATTCAGTCGAGGGGCCAACTCAACAAAACAGACTTGTGAGAAACTGGTTCCTGATAAAAAGGACTAAGCCATTCGATCACTGCCATGAACGTAATACTTTTCAAAACTTTATGAAATCAAATGCCGATCAATACCGCAAATTAGCACATTTCATTCATTCTTTCATTCAGTGTTTACGAATGAAAGAATGAATGATTTCTACTAAAGTTAAGACAGTTTTGCTGCCCTGTTGAGCTACTTTAACCTGTAAGGTTACGAGCTATCTTTGGCAATATAATAAAAAAAAAAACAAAAACGCTGCAGCTGTGTATTTTTCTCTGCAAACGAAGAAGCATAATAACAGTTCAATAATGCTAGATAGAATCTCATGCTCTACCTGTTTGCTGACTGCTGTGGCTGGCTCAGTGAGGCTAGGGAAGCTCTGTGCATCAAATGGTGATCAATACTGCAAACGAGCAAATTTCGTTCATTCTTTCATTCAGTGTTTGTAAATGAAGAATGAATAATTTCTATTAAAATTTAACTGCTACGATTTCATGTTTGTGTGAAATTACGGAGTTGTATGAGAGGCGCTGGAAAACACTAAGGTTCACAGAGAGCTAACTGCAAGGTTAACTGCTAGTTTCGGCAATGTCATTCAATTAAAAAAAAAAGTTGCATCTGTGTATTTCTGGTTTTCTGGCAAACGAACATGGCTGGCTCAATGAGGCTAGAGAAGCTCCATGCTTCAAATGCCGATCAATACCACAAACAAGCACATTTCATTCATTCTTTCATTCAGTGTTTACAAATGAAAGAATGAATGATTTCTACTAAATGTAAGACTATTTTGCTGCCCTGCTGTGCTACCTTAACCTGCAAAGTTTAAGTGCTATCTTTGGCAATGTCATTCAGACAAAAAAAAAAAAAAAAGAGTTGCATCTGTGTATTTCTGTGCTTCATTTTCTGGCAAACCAAAAAGTCTAGACTATTTCAAAACCAGGAATCACCTAGCTATAAGTTAACTGTACACTGCAAGTAAAAAAGCACTCTCTTTTAACAGTAATATTTTTACCGTATTTGTAGCTGAACCAGGAACTTCTTGGCCAAAGCTGCAACGGGAAACTCATTGTAGCTCTGGTGGTCTGTGCAATCACTGAGTGCCCAAATTAAATAGCGGGATCCAGAAGCAGGTAAAATCTCCAAATATTAGCAGAAAGAAAGGAAATACCTGTTGCTAGACCTTCTATTTATTTGGGGAAAACAAAAGAAAATAATGTTGGGGGTGGAGGTGTTACGCAAGTGGTGGCTTGGTTTGCAAGAATCCGATTGGCTGCCACCACTTGCTTTAGCAACTACTTTGTAAGTGGATTTTCTACTAAATGTTCAATGTGACCTTAATGTAAAAACATGCTGAATCATAACTGCATAAGATAAATTACAAGATCAGTTACGATTTCAGCGTGTTTTACATTAAGCTCAACTACAAATCTACAGTACATTTTCTCACGCTTGTGGAAGGCACTCGGGGGTAACAGCTTGCAATTAGTATCTTCTCATGGCGCACTCGGTGTTAAGCACACAGCCGCCATGAGAAGGTACTTGGGGTTAATGAGTTAACATAGCGAGACAGCTTTAAAATAAGCAACAGAGATTTCCATTGCTTATTTTAAAGCTGTCTCGCTATGTTAAACCCATTTAACATAGCAAAACAGTTTGTAAAAAGCAACGGAGATCCTGCTTTCTCCATTGCTTTTGCCCACAGCTCTGATGTACTGTGTAGGCATACGCATGCACAGTACATCAGAACTGCCACAGAATACCAGACAGCTGCAAAAGGGCAGCAAGGAGGCATTATACAATGCCATTATTTAAGAAAAGTAATTATTTTTTTTCTTAAATAATGTCATTGTATAATAGCAATAACCCATTTCTGGGTGTGGGTAATGCTGGATTTACCCATGGTTGGCTTTGTTCGGCCCCTCGGGCTTCGCCCTCATGACCAAACCATGCCAACTGTGGGTAAATCCAGCATTACCCACACCCAGGCATAGGTTATTGCTATATTAATACTTTCCTTTGTTCTATATCTAACATTACCATGTACTGAATTGATATAACTAGTTATTGCATTTATAACCTGTGAAAATATAATACCCGGTATTCAAGAAGCTCGGCGCAAGGATGGTTTTAGCCTTGCATCGAGCGTCCTCAAAACAGAAGGTGCACTAGCGCCATATGAATATGCATGAGGGTGTGCCGCTGCACCCACAACTTGCACAGGAAAATGCGAGTGCAGTGGGCATATACAAGAGCTCTAGGGAGGCTTAAACATGCCCCAACAGCTGCACAACCTAGTATGCTTACTATTAGAGGCCGTCTCTAATAGTAAGCTAGTAATTCAGTGTCCACGGATACCAAAATGTATGCTAAGCATACAAGAGTGTCCACGAGCAGTGAAATAAAAACAAAGTAGTAAACACACAAGCACATAGTGCAATATTGAGCCCCGTTCCTAGAACTTTCACAATTAGAATCTCTGTGTCCCTATTTTACATTTGTATTGCTGCAATATCGAAATTGTTGGCAAAGCGCAGTGTGTTTGCGCGTTACTGCTCTCCGCTGATCATAGCTTACACATCAACATCATTCAAATAGAGAAAACCATGCAAAATCAATGTAAACGTCAATAGTGTAGTGAGTAGAGCATCTGCCTAATGAACTGGTATTCACGGTTCAAGTCCAACTATAGCACATATCATTTTCCCTGTGGAATGAATGTTGTTTTGCTGTAAGACCGACATAATAACATGTAACCGTGAACTTGAGTATCGCATTAGATGTTTAACCAAATCCATTCAAACAAAGTGGTACTATCATAATGAATAAGGCACTAGTAAGCAGGTGTAAGCACAAATAAGCAGCAGTAAACATATATAAGTACCGTTAAGCAAGTGTGAGTGCGCTTGCATGGGTGTAAGCAGTGCCCAGCATAGGAAATGTATATAAGTATCTACACATAAATAATACATAGATATGGTGTGTGTGTGTGTGTGTGTGTGTGTGTGTGTGTGTGTGTGTGTGTGTGTGTGTGTGTGTGTGTGTGTATATATATATATATATATATATATATACACACACACACACACATATATATATATATATATATATATATATATATATATATATATATATATATATGGGTCTGGGTTACAACATCGACAGATGACAAGACCGACAGCGAAATCACCGACGCCAGAGGATCGACGGATGAAAACACCGACGCGGAATGGGGAAAGGATGTGTAAGTATGCGTTAGTGATGGACGTTAGGGTGCGAGTAAGGTAAGTGTGCGATGTTGACGGTCTGTAGGGGTAGGGGTGGGTTAAGTGAGTTAGGGTTAGGCGGGTTAGGTAAGGGTGCAGTAGTGAATTTTTTTGGGTTAGGGGCGGGTTAAGTGAGTTAGGGTTAGGGCGCGGGTTAGGTAAGGGTGCAGTAGTGAATTTTTTTGGGTTAGGGGCGGGTTAAGTTTGTTAGGGTTAGGGCGCGGGTTAGGTTAGTGTGCGATAGTGACGGACCTTAGGGTTAGGGTTTTGGTTAGGGTTGTGGATAGTTGTGTATGTAAGGTTTAGTGTTTGTTTGTTAGGATTTAGGTGTGCTTGTGTTGTGTGTGTGGTTTTGGTCAGGGAATTTGTTTTGTTTATTGGTTGTTGTGATGATGTGTTGAGTGTGTGCGGTGTCGTGTTTGTGATCTGTCGATGATGTGGTGTCGGTGATGTCGTTGTCGATGTTATGTGCTGTCGGTGTTATAACCTAGAACCATATATATATATATATATATATATATATATATATATATATATATACACACACACACACACATATATATATATATATATATATATATATATATATATATATATATATATATATATATATAAAATATATATATATATATAAATATATATATATATATATATATATATATATATATATATATATATATATATATATGAAGAATGAACGTCATAACAAGAAAGCATACAAAAGGAATGAGAATGGAATCAACAGCAACACAAGTGTTATACAGTGCTGTCAGCATATGTCATATCAAGCTGGGCAGAAGTGAGCAAAGCACTGCTATTCACATCACAGGCAGGATATTAACAGTGGGAGCAACATTGCTGACCTACTAAGTCAATTTTTCAAACAATCAGAGGGTAGTTCCTGGTGGGACTACCCAAAAATTGATAGGATGATTAGACCTCCCACCATTACACAAGCAAGGGTAGGTATGTTCAAGGACCAAATGGTGGGAGAGCCTGATAATACATGTGTTGGGACAACATACTTGTAGGGCCCCTAACGCTTGGGAGAGGGCAATGTGTGGAGGTGTGTAATGGCTGCGATAGCAACTGGACAATGGATGGTATGCATGTATGTAGAAGTCGTGTGGGGCAGAGGAACTATGGGTATGAAACTATGGATCCAGGCGTGTCAGGGTTGAATGAGCTGGTGCTAATTGGACTGCCCCGTGGAGGTCAGCGAGGTTGTTATAAGTATATATGCATACACACATGCATACATCTATATGTAGAAGTACATTCCCTGTAACACATTCATTCCATTTGCAGACATAAATAACATGAATGTGCCCTTACAAACCTCGACCGTAGATAGAATAATAGGTTGTGGATAAGAGGGAAGGGATAAAACCGCTAAAACACAGAAGTGTGTACAATGTCCGAAGTCAGTTTTGTGCTGTAAATATCAAATGTGAGGACTGTCTCACACATGGAATCATTCCTGTGATCTGCCTGCTACGGCAACGCCAATTATTACACCGGTCTATTTGTAAAAGAATCACACCGAACTCGTACATAATTAGCTCTCATGTGTAACGTGTGCGTTACCACATAGTCATACTGATCAATTCATTGTAGTGTCATGTTAACGGGAGTAAGGAAGTAATGAAGTATAAAGTCTAATCTTGACATAAAGACATGTGTGTCCCATGTAGGACAACCCAGAAATTGTGAATAGTGTCCTAATGATCGCTTATGTCACCAATGTTTGTGGACTAAAACATTGGGGTTTCTGAGGATACATGGATTGAGTCAACCGATGGGATGGGTCTACAGGAATAAGGAGTGGCCAAAGTTAAGTGGTGTGGATACACCGCAAATCCAGCTGGATAATGGATGACTGCAGTGTTAGTTAAGTGTTGGGGAGGGTGTTTGGGGAACTAGGAGTCATGGTTATATGGGTATATATGCAAATGAAACAGCACAGAAATAGTGTATTGGTTAGAGCATCCGCCTAACGAACAGACATTCCCATTCAGAATCCCGCTGCAGCACATACCATTTTCAATCGGCAATCTGTATATGGACATATTTCAACATGTGTCTGCTGTATAACCTGCAAAATAACAATTAAAAATGGACTTGAGCGAAGTGTCAGTGTCATAATGAATAAGGCAATAGTAAGCATATATAAACATCAGTAAGCGTGTGTAAGTGCATTTACGTGGAGTTTGCATTGCATTACAGACATGTATATATATATATATATATATATATATATGTATATCTATATAGATATATAAATATATATATATATATATAGATATATAAATATATATATATATATATATATATATATATATATATATATATATATATATATATACATATTTATATATCTATATATTTATATATGTATAAATATATAGTTTATATATATATATATATATATATATATATCTGTCTGCGTGTGTGTTTGTGTGTGTGTGTGTGTGTGTGTGTGTGTGTGTGTGTGTGTGTGTGTGTGTGTGTGTGTGTGCGTAGATATACACAGATATACAGCTAAGATAGGAAACAGCACACACGAATTACATATGTTCACAGACTATGCCAATGGAAGTGAGGGTCCCAAGAAAGAAACATGAAACATGTAGCATCAACCCCTCCCAGCTAGACCAGTGAAACATACAGACACACAATAAAAGTAAACACACCACTGCTTCCCAGACCACAGGCAGGATACCAGGTCTAATCTTGAAACAAAGACATCAATGTCCCTTGTGGGGCACCCCAAAAATGACTGATCATTGAAGTCAATTCTTGTCATGAGTCATTGAGCAAGGCCGTAGACGTACATGGACCAGTAGATTGTGCAAGCCTGATAACCCATGGGTCAACACAATGTGTCCCACACTGAAGAAGGCAACACTTGCCGAAACCGGTCTGTATTTTATGTTGAATAAAGGATTAACTTTTACTCCAATTCTGCTCATGCTGGTCTACTTGGTGGTTTCAACACAATGTATGACATGTGTCCCGACATGTGGATAGTGGGTAGTGTGTATTGGTGTGTTTGTACCCCACCTGCACCCACAGTAAGGATGAGTGCTGTAGAGAAGTGGCAGGTGTGGGAACTATGGGTATGCAATTATGGGTCCAGGTGTGCAGGTGTTGGCTGATGTGGGTCTATATGGACAGTCCCAGGGATGCAAGCAAAGGTCTTCATTGGGCAGAGGCGTCGCCCAACGAGCACCCACTGCAGCAAAGTGTAATCTACATGGGCAAGGAACGGAATAACCAGATGTAGATCTATATATGTAGAGGTATGTGTGTGTATATCTAACCATAGTGACATAGAGATATACCTCTCCCTCTTCATAGTACAAATGTATACATACAGAGACAGAATACATATACATACCCACATATAGACATATACATATGCAGACACCCATAGACTCATATGTTGTTAGATATATATATATATATATATATATATATATATATATATATATATATATATATATATATATATATATATATATACACAGCAATATATAAATATATAGAGGTATGCATACATATACAGATATATCCATATATATATATATATATATATAAACTGTAAATATATACATGTATACAGCTATGATATGATACAGCTGTTACGAATTACATATGTTCACAGGCTGTGCATATGGGGGTGAGGGGTCCAATCAACAAACATGTAACACGTAGGATCAACCCCACCCCCCAGCTAGACTGGTGAAACATACAGACACACAATAAAAGTAAACACACCACTGCTTCCCAACCCACAGGCCGAATACTACCAGTGGGAGAGACCTGCCAAGTCTAATCTTGAAACAAAGATATCAATGTCATTTGTGGGACACCCCAAAAATGAATGATAATCGAACTCAGTCCCTGTAATGATTCATCAAACCAGGCTGTAGACGTACATGGACCAGTAGGTTGTGCAATCCTGATATCCCATTGGTCGACACAATGTACGACATGTGTCTCGACATGCGGAGTGTGAGCAGTGTGTAGTGGTGTGTTTATACCCTACCTGCACCCACAGTAAGGATGAGTGCTGTAGAGGAGGGGTAGGTGGGGGAACTATGGGTATGCAATTATGGACCTAGGCATGCAGGTGTTGGCTGGCGCAGTCGTATTAGGACTCCCTGGGGATGTAACTAATATTCCGAAATGGGCATAGCTGATGCCCATACCTCTCAACCCCTAAGAGCAACTCCACTGGACAGGACATAAACCATTGGGGGAACAAATAGGGACCATACCTCTCAACTGTCCCTGATTTCGAGGGACGTCCCTGAGTTTGACTCATATTCTAACTCTGTCCCTCTTAATCCCTCCTAAAACCACTGACTTTTGGAGGAAAGATGGTGAATTACACGTAATGAATAATGACAACAATTAACAGTGATACACTTCATTTACCTCAGAAAATGTGTATTAATTCATATGCCCTGAGTCTGTCAATGTGTCAAGTTAATAGCACTAATATTTTAATTGTGTCCCTGATTGTCCCTGATGTTGTCATGACATATCCCTGATTTAGGTGATATTTGTCCCCAACCGTTTGAGAGGTCTGATAGGGATAGAAGGGATATATTCCACTTACAACCTTAAAGAGATGATAGAATAATAGGTATGCAGTAGCATGACTTGGCTGAAGGATGTGGGTTCCAAAACCCAAGTACTTGTCTGTATTTAATGGTGTCACTTCCCGTAACTGTGGTGGTGGTGCTGCGGTAGTGTTGTCACTTCACAGTAAGATGTCCTGTTCGATTCTCAGCTAAAGCGTCTTCTGTGTGGAGACATGCATGAATGGGCATACCTTCATTGAAGGTTGTGCATCAGGGCTGGCAACTCAGCATGTAAAAATCTACTGCCAATCAGTAGCGGACCAGAGTTCCGCTGTGGCAACCCCTAACTGGGAAAAGCCGAAAGACACAACAACAACAACAACAACAACAACAACTTCCCATGTATTAGCCAGACAGGTGCAGATTGTAAGAGGAACACACCAATAGTATGAATCAAACTCTGGACAGGCCTTGGATTCCATACAGTCAAACGGCATGCTTACACCTAATGGGCAACCATTCCCGATACTGTAGGCATGTAATCTGATGTAATAGGCATCACAAGGTAATATAATAGTCCTCACTCCCACCCAGGGGTGTGAGTATCAGATGCAAACACCAAATGCAGTGCATTGACAAGTGCGGGAGCAAGTGGGTATAAGCCTGTTTGGCCACCGGTATGTGAGTATCACACTGGTGAAGCAATGTAGAGGCTAACTGAGTGTAAGAAACTGTAACCGGAGGTTAGCATTGCTTATCTCCGCGCAAACCTACTCACACCCGCTCACATCTGTTTTAAAGTGCTTAATCACTCTGTACCCAATAGCTCGTGTTCTGGCCAGCAACAAAATAAACAGCCTCTGCAAGGCTAGAATGCAGGACCCTGTACATCACAGTCATAGTAGTAAACCACTATGCTATGATAGCAATACATATAAAGGAGGTATCAGCAAACTAATCCTCACAACAGGGAAACAAATCAAATATGTGAACTGAATCTATGTACAGTGCAATGTTCTATAACCTGCCACAGACCATAAATATGTGAATTGGTGTACTGCAGTAAACATAGAGTTGAGGTGTTCAGATGTCCTGAGGACCCCATACAGTGTATGTACACATGAATGATGGATATGACACATATATAGCCTGTAATGAGTAAGACATCATTGACAAAAGTCAAATATAATGCTAGATAACCAATAAGCAATGCTAACCGCTGCACAGCCCAACTAAGTAATTGTAAACAATGTGTAGGGAAGCCAATACACTATGCCCACAGGTACACCTCCTTAAGAAGTGCCAACCTGAAGTAAGCATGTGTGCCCATAGGTTAGCCTTTTCAAAACCGGCCAATTACAGTAAAGTGTGGGAATCCAGCCCTACTTAAACCGAAGAGGCGGGAATATGGCTCATAACTGGTTGTAGCATCCCCCTAAAGGCAGAATGGCTGGAGTGGGTAAAGGCACTCACTTTAGAGCACACCGCTGGGGCATCCAGAAGTCCAAATTTATGGTATGGCTCCTGGTAAAGCACCATGACAGGGGACTACTGCAGGGCCAGTACCAGAGCTTGCAGTACAAAACAGAGGCCTGGGACAGTTTTGCCTGTGACCTCACTAGTGCCACAGGTATCCCCCGGACTGGTGAGCAGGTCAGGCACCACCATGCAGACCTGAAGTGGCAGAGGGGGGATGCCCTGGAACAGTGGATCCAGGAAGCAAGGCAGATGCAGAATGCCCCAGTACTCCTTCCACTATGTAGTTAATAATTGCCTAGCTTGTGTATACTATGGATAGGTATGGCTAAATATCAATGTACTTGTCTGACAGCTACAGATGAACATGCTGCGAACCAGCAAGCCTATGATGCTAGGCTGCAAAAGACACATCGCGAGGCAGGTTAGTAAATAGATTGCATGTACTGTCATAAGAAATAAATGTAAGAGCCTCAGAAAGTGTTGTACCAGTATACAGAATAGTGTAATATGCTGCGAATAAAGGTGTAACCCATGCATTGCTTCTGTTTACTCTGCAGTCATATGTTGTACTGTTGCAGTTATTAAATAGTACTGTTGTAGTAAGCAGTGTTACCCACACTGTGGTATGTAGATAACATGTGCATGAAGTGCTGTATAACAATGTCGGAAGTGCAAACAGGTCAGTTATATTAGAAAAAATACATTGCAAAGCCTCACAATAATTGCCTGATAGCATAGTGTACAGTAATTTTAACTGTAATGCTTTTGTCGCACACAGCAGGGCTTTGGATCCTAGGAGCACTAGTAAGTTGTATGCATAATCATTCCACACAACTGCACACAGTCTGTTAGAATGTTGAGAGAGAAAGCTGTATGCATATTTACACTTAACAACTGCACAGATTGTGCTAGAATGCTTAAATAGAGAGTGGTATGCATATTCATACCCCTCAACTGTTCCAATCTGCCCAGTATGTCCTGATAAATGACCCACATCACCTGCCTTTTGCCCTGTACCCCTGCCAAATTACTGTGAAGATCCAAGAAATGTAGGCAGCTGTTAATGATATATAACTGATAGTCAGACTTGCACATAGTCAGAGAATGCACATGCAAACATACCT